>NW_006400247.1:571260-618113 GCF_000299155.1 Elephantulus edwardii | reverse complement strand
GTGGAGCCGAGCAAACTGAAGCTGTGAACACTCTCAATCTCTTCGCCAACCATTTCTAATGCTGCCCTTAAGCCATAAGAAGACTCAAGCCTGTGAGCACATTTCAGAAGCTGCTATTAATTTGGATTACAACCTTGTAACTTCCCCAATGTGGTTTTGTGTGGTCTGTGAATTATTTCATTAGATTTTGAACCCAGTAAGGATTAAGATTGCTGTTTCTTATTTTTAAAAACTTCCTCTGAGGCTTCCGGTGTCCCCTACAGACATGGCTACTGCCACTTCTGCAGCTGGCCACAGGGTGCCGGTGTCACCGGACGACTTGCTCCCGAAAGGTGATGCTGAGAAGACCGAAGAGGAGCTGGAAGAAGATGAACTAGATGAGACTCTGTCGTAGAGACTCTGGGGACTGACGGAGATGTTCCCGGAGAGAGTCCGGTCTGTGGCTGGAGCCACGTTTGACATCTTTGTGGCTCAAAAAATATACAGATTTTCCAGGGCAACCCTGTGGATTGGAACCACTACCTTTATGATCCTTGCTATATTTCTTATCAAAATAATTGTATTTCTCTTATACCTTCCTGTTTTATGTCTTTCCATATAGTTTAACTCAAAATCTTTCATACCTTGACAAATTCTGTTCCTACGACTGAAGTTGTTGTTTCCTCTAATAGTGTATTGTAACTCCTCCTCTATCTTTTGGCTAAGAATCATTGTGTTTTAAAACACCCCCTACAGCACTGAAGCAATCGCAGCATCATGATAGATGGTTAAGAGATTAAGGACTAAGGTTTGCCTGATATACGCCATAGTCTTTGCAATTAATTGCTATGCATCAGAGAACTGGACAATGACTATGGATGATAGAAGAAGAGTTGATGCCTTTGAGCTGTGGTGCTGGAGAAGAGTACTGAATATACTATGGACTGTTAGGAGAAAAAGCAAGTTCACCCTGGAGAGGGTGAAAGCAGGCTCCTCTTTGGAGGCAAGGATTCTGAAGCTTCATCTGACATACTTTGGACATGTTTTAAGACAGTATCAGTCCTTTGAGAGGGATGTCATGCTTTGGAGGATGGAGGGACAGCTCAGGAGAGGAAAACACTTGATGAGATGGATTGATTCAGTCACTGGGGTAATGGGGATCGGTGTGTCAGAAACAATAAAATTGGAAAGGGATAGAGCAGGGTTTAGGGCTGTTTTACTTAGGGTGTCTATGAGTTGCAGGCAACTCAATGGCACATAACAACAATGACAACAACAATATTTTTATATCACTTCTTTCAATTGTCACTTTGTTTTCAATTTTCTACCCTTTAAACATTTTATTTTATGCCTTTTTCAATGTAATTCCACTTCTTAATGTATAGTCACAGTTTTAATTTTACTTTAATCACAGTACCAGTAGAGGATTCCTAATCACATTTAGACAGATTTTAAAGTTAGATTAGTAACAAAGAAGTAATTAGCAAATGCGGGAAGGAAGCAATATATAAGGAGATTGTGACCAAAAAAGAAAATAAAGTGCAGATAAAAATAACTGGCCTACATACCTTATAAAAAGTTAAAATTAGAAAAAAAATATTTTGCAAGCACATAAAATCCTCCAAATAGGTCAGTTATTATTGACATGTTTGTATACTGAGTAATATTAACACTTAATTCTCTTGGGCATGGAAGTTAGTAGGACTTATTTCATTAATTTTAAAGCTTTCTTCAGTTAATGTTGTACTTAGCCAGAGGAAAAGTTAATGATACAGCTCATGCCATCCAGAGAGCTAATATTGTCTCCTGAAGGAAAAAAGGCAGTCCCCTAGTCCCTTTGGCATTGCCCAGAGCACTGACCTCGTAGAATTTATTCTGTATGGGTCAAAAGATTTTAACTGGGTTATAATACACATCTAAATGCACATATATTTTATTTTATATGTTTAGGGACCAATGAGAGTATATAGTAACTATGTCAGCACTTTATACTGTTTTCTTGGACAAGAAAGCTTCAAAGGCATGATTTTATAGCTAATAATGCTGTTGTTGTAGTGTGGCATTGAGTCACTTGAGACTCATAGTGACCCTATTATGTACAATGAGTATGAAGCCTATTTTATCCTGAGCCAGTCTCATTGACTTCGACACACCTGCAACTCATTGTCCCAGTTACTGTATCAGTGCATATCATCTGGGGTCTTCCTCTCAAGTGCTGTCTATCCATCCCCCCAAGCATAATAGATTTCTCCAAGAATTGATCCATCCTGGTCATGTGCCCAAAGTATGTAAGATGGAGCTTCAAAATCCTAGCCTCCCATGAGAAACATGGTTTGACTCTCTCCAAGACAGACTTACTTGCTTTCTTGGCAGTCCATGGTATGTGCAAGATTCTTTTCCAGCACCACAAATCAAATGCATCGATTCTTCTTTTGTCATTCTTAGTAATTGTCTAGCTCTTTGATGCATAGCAAATAATTGCAAAGATCATTGCCTGGATCAGGTGCACCTTGTTGTTGTTGTTTAATGCCGTCGAGTCCTAGATGACTCATAGCGACCCTATGAACGAACAGCCTGAGCACTGTTTGTACATAGAGTTTCCAGAGGCAAGCCATTTTGGAAGTGGATGCCGCTCCTGCTTCCAGGCTTGATTTAGTCGGGAAGCTCCAGCCAACCCTGTCCACCATGGGTGCCCATTACCACGATTGGCACATCACTGTCACAGGCTTCAGCATCACAGCAACCACGAGTTACCTCTGTACAGCAACGCACAGACCAGTGCTATATACCACCTAGAAGAATGTTTGACAGGAAGACAATTTGAACCTGGCTGAGGGCCACAGGCCTGAGGGCCCTTTGGGCTTAAGGCCACCTCCTGGTTCAAACCCTAGGCCCAGGCTGGCTAGCCTCACTCCAGGGACAGAGCAAACCTGCACGTCAAGCACATTCCCGGAAAAGCAGTCCACTCCAAATCTTGCCACGATTCCTGCACTCCCCACCACCACGCTCCTGCCTTCTGGCAAGGAGAGCTTCCCAGGAGCCTGTGAAGGCGCCAGCCAAAACCAGGAACAAGGTGCACCTTAGCTTCTAGATATCATTGCTTCTCAGTACTTTGGAAAGGTCCCTTATAGCAGATTTACCCAATGCAATTTGTCTTTTGATTTCCTAACTGTTGGTGCCAAAAGTGTTGATTGTGGAGCTGAGCAAGCTGTAACTGTCAACAACCTCAGTCTCTTCCCCATCCATCATGGTGTTGCCAATTGGCCCAGTAGTGAGAATATAGGTCTTCTTGATGTTGAACTTCAATCCATATTGAAGCCTACCATCTTTGATCTTCTGTAGCAAGCACTTCAAATCCTCCTCAGTTTCACCAAGCAAGGTTGTGTCTGCATAACATAGGTTGTTGATGAGTCTTCCTCCAATCTTGATGCCACATTCTTCCTCATAAAGCAAGACCTGTTAATACAACTATCATTCAAATTTATGCACCAACAACCAGAAGCAAAGAGGAGGAAAGAAATTATTTCTACCAACTTTTGCAGTTAGAAATTGATCGAACATGCAACCAATATGCATTAATAATAGTGGTTGAGTAGAATCCAAAAATTGGGAACCAGAAAAAAGGATCAGGAGTCAGAAAACATGGACTTGGTGACAGAAATGAGGCTGGAGATACGATAGAATTCTGCACAATGATATATTCATTGTAAATATCTTTATAAGAAACATAAATGCAGACTATACACATGGATTTCACCTAATCATATGTATAAGAATCAGATCAATTACATTTGTGGAAGGAATCATTGGAGAAGTTTAATATCCATGAAAACTAGGCCAGGTGCTAACTGTGGAACAGACCATCAACTACTCATATTCAAATTCAAATTAAAGCTAAAGATGTTCAAATCAACTTCACAGAAATAAAAAATTTGATCTTGAGTTTATCCCACCTGAAATTAAAAAACAACTCAGGAACAGGTTTAAGACCTTGAATACTAATGAATGATGACCAGATGAGCTGTGGGAGGATATTAAGACTATCATCCAGTAAGAATGCAAAAGATCATTACAAAGATAGAGGAAAAAGAAAATATCAAAAGAATGTCAGAAGAAACTCTGAATATTGCACTAGAGTGCCAAGAAGCCAAAGCAAAGGGAAGAGATAAAAAAGTTAAGGAGCTGAACAGAAGATTTCAAAAGGCATCTCAAGAAGACAAACAAGTGTGATAATGAAATGTGCAAGGAACTGGAATCAGAAAATCAAAAGGGCTGAACTTGCTTAGCATTTCATGAACTAAACAGCGAATTCAAGCTGTGAGTTGCAATACTTAAGGATGCTATGAACACAATATTCAATCATCTAGGAAGCATAGAAAGAAGATGGAAGAAGTGTCCAATCATTGTACCAAAAAGAATTGATTGACTCAAAAGAATTTCAAGAAACAACATATGATAAAGAGGCAGTGGTAAAGAAGGAGGGAGATTAGGCTTCTCTGAAGGACTTGGCAGAAATAAGGTCACAGGAATTGATGGAATACCAGTTAAGATAGTTCAACAAATAGATGCTGCCCTGGACGTGCCAAGAAATCTGAATGACAACTATCTGGCCAACTGATTGGAAAAGATCTATATTTATTCCCATTCCAAAAAAAGTGACCCAACAGAGTGTGGAAATTATTTAACAATATCACTAGTATCACAGACAAGCAAAATCCTGCTGAATATTGTCCAAAAGTGACTGCAACAGTACATCAACAGAGAACTACCAGAAATACAAGCTGGGTTTAGAATAGGTCGTGGCATTAGACACATTATCATCAATGTCAGATAGATCTTGGCAGAAATAACAGAGTACCAAAAGATATCTATATGTTTTCTATTGAATATGCAAAGGTATTCGACTTTGTGAATCACAACAAATTTTGGGTAACCTCAAGGAGAATGGGAATCCCAGAACACTTGATTGTGCTTATGTGAAACCTAAACTCAGACCAGGAAGCAGTCGTGAGAATAGAGCAAGGAAACACTGAATGGTTAAAAATTTGAGATGTGTCCTTTCACCATACCTTTTCAATCCATGTACCTAATAATATGGTCTAAAATACATGTGTAAAAAAAAAAACCCCAAAACAAACAAACCTAGCATATGGTCTCATTAATGACATTTATTAGTGAAATCTTATGGCTTATTTGTAATGAGTTACATTACCAATCCAAAGGCATATGACATGAATTCACCAGTTACTCCATGGGAGAAAGATGTACAATCTACTCTCATGAGATTTACAGGTTCTGAAAACTGGCTAGATGGCCAGCTATGAGTTACTTGAACACACATAACAACAACAATTATATTGATGAAGAAACTTTGGGGTATTTGTAAGTAAACCAGTATAAAATAGAAAAAATTATTTAAACAAACAACGCAAAAAGCCTGGTGCATAGTATGTTAGGTGTTGGGCTGCTAATTGAAAGGTCAGCAGTTGGAATCTGTCAACACTCTCCTCTATATCTATGCAAACAACATTCTCTTTACAATACAAGATAGAATATATTGTCAGATTCAAGGCATTTTCTTACCCAGTAGATTTTCCACTCAAATAGCCTATGATATCAGTGATTATTTATTTCAGTGTTTCCCTTTGCTTATATCAACACAAAATTAAGGGCACCAGATTTTTACACTAGTCAAAAGGGGGAGCTAATATTATTTTCCACAACAAAATTTTGAGCACAACTGGAAGAAAATTCATTTAATTAAACAATGAGGAAGGGTCTCTGATTTTTATGTTTCTCCCATCAAATTACATAGATTATATCATTAAATACTAGTTAATCATCTTAGATCAGGTAATGGATAATTAGTCATTCAGAAAAAACTAGAGTTATCACTCCAAACGAAGACTATCACTAAATACTGTTCTCTCAGAGCAGAAGAAGAATTGCTAAATGTCATTCCTTCTGAAATGAGAATTCTACAGGATCTATGTCTTTTATTATCTTAATTATATAACATAAAAATCATTGGATTTTATACAACTTTTTAAAAAGTCTGTGTAAGTGAAAAATAAAAAGCGGCAATAGATGGCACTAGAAGATTACAATTCTCAGAAGAAAAATTTTGATTCTCACATTCTCCTTCAATCTCTTTATGTATGTGACAAGTAGGACAGACACAGAAGTAGAAGGGAAAGTGAATTACAGCTGTAGTTGTAAGGATAGTAACACATTTGCTCACCTTTCTTTCCAGGTGCCCTGGAATACACTGAGGAAAGAAAATTAAGGCAATTTAGTCCACTAATTATGATCAAGGCACATTAACTAATTAATTTCATTTGCCTAAAAAGATAAATGAAACTCAGGATGACTTTTACCAGGAGTCTCTGCTGTTTCAATTGCTTCTGCTAACAGCTGAACTCTTGCTATTTAGAAAACACTCAATGGGTGTATTTGTAATTAATACAATTATTACTCTCTTCATAAGTTCAGAAACACTCAGCACATTAATACACATTTGTTTTTTATTAACTGAGCAGAGGGTTGTGCTGCTAACTTAGAAGTGGCACCTCCTTGTTGGTTTGAAATCACCACCAGCTCCATCTGAAAATGATGGGCAATTTCCCGTTCAATTTATAGCTTCATAAAAATGTGCTGGAGTCTCATCTATGAGTCAAGTCTTGCATTAATGCACTTATTTTTCTTTCTTGAATGTGAAATAAGTTGATTGCACAGTAAAAAAAAAATTATTTGATTTCTTTTCTATTGGGTAAGTTTTTCCAGGCTTAACCCAGGTGGTACAAAGCTCATGGTGACCTTTGCCCTTCCTCACTTCCTAAGCTATTATTTATCTTTCACAGGTGCTACTTTTGAAACACATCCCAATCTTGTTTTTACTCACAGCACTCCTAATCCTCTTTCATATGACCATCAAGACAATCTTAGGTAGCAAAAGATGTTTCTGAAATTTTTCAAGCTGTTGAAACTATTTGCAGGTTCAGTAGCGGGAGAGTTAAGTAGAGTTATGAGAAAATAAGGGTTATTCTTTCTTCTGCAGTCTAGCTACACAGAAAGGTCTTACTATTTTTTTAAGTCTTTTAAAGAAAATTAAATTCAACAATATGTACTAATTTATCTACAAGGGCATCTCATTTCCATTATTTTATTCTTGGATGGAATTTTAAAAAATGTTTTATGATATAGTATTAATTTTAGAGTCACAGAATTTTTGTTATTTTAATGACCTATAGAAATACTATAGAACAACATATGTTATGCACATGACACAACCTTGCTTGCTGAAATTGAGGAGGATCTAAAGTTCTTGCTGCAGAAAGTCAAGGACTGTATTCGTCAATATGGATTAAGGCTCAATGTCAAGAAGACACAGATTCTCACCACTTGACCAATTGGCAGCACCACGATGGATGGAGAAGAGATTAAGGTTGTTGACAATTACAGCTTGCTCAGCTCCACAATCAACACTTCTGGTACCAGCAGTCATGAAATCAAAATACAAATTGCATTAGGTAAATCTGATTTCAGGGACCTCTCCAGAGTACTGAGAATCAGTGATGTCAATCTAGAGACTAAGGTGTGCCTGATAGTCTTTGCAATTACTTGCTATGCATCAGAGAGCTGGACAATGACTAAGGATGACAGAAGAATTGATACCTTAGAGTTGTGGTGCTGGAGAAGAGTCTTGCACATCCCATGGACTGCCAAGAAAACAAATAAGTCTGTCTTTGAGATGGTGAAACCAATTTTCTCCTTGAAGACTAGGAATTTGAAGCTCCATATCACATACTTTGGGCATATGGCCAGGAGGGACTGGTCCTTGTAGAAGGACATCATGCTAGAAGGGAAAAGGAACAGGTCAGAAGAGGAAGACCCCAGGTGAGCTGGATTGATGCAGTAACTGGGGCAATGAGAGTAGCTGTGTAGGAGTCAATGAGATTGATCAAGACAGGTCAGAGCTATTGTACAATAGGGTTGCTATGTGTTGCAGGTGATTCAATGACACATAACAACAACAATTTCAGTTTAATCTCCTAAGAAAGAGGAATTATATATTTTCCTATCTTTTTATTTCTTTGGGTTTTTTTCTTCTTAGTGATCAAGAGTAGTCACAGATACTATATTGAAGAATTTATATTACCTAGAATCATCATGGGTCAGTCATTATCATACAAATCATAGATGTAAATTGGAGCCTGTTTGGTTTTTCTTCTCTTTTTCCCTTACTTTCTTTTCCCTGGTTCTTAGACAAGAACTGCCAATGAGTAAGAAGGGTATCTGTTAAAATAAAAGCTAAAAAATATTGAAGATTTAAAATAGCTGGACCTAGAGACTTGTCTGGTATCACAAAATGAAATCAAAGGCACCAAAATGGAAGAGTTAAAAAGGCAGAGAGCTTTGGTGGCCTAGTAGTAGGGAATAGTGCTGTCAACTCAAAGGCACACTGTTCTAATACACCAGTTCCTCCATTCGAGAAAGATGGAAGAAAAACCCTTCCTCAGATTTACAGTCTCTGAAAACCCACTGTTGTTGGTAAGTGCCGTCGAGTTGTAGGCGACTCATAGCCACCCTATGAATGAAAGTCCTCAACACTTATGTGACTTTAATCCTTTCTCCAGGTTCATAGGGTTTCTGGAGGCAAGCTATTACGGAAGTAGATGCCACTCCTCTCTCCAAGCTTGTTTTAATCAGGGAGCTCCACCAAACACTGTCCACCATGGGTAATCATTATCACATTTGATTTATATCAGTGTCTACCATGGGTAATCATGATCACATTTGACATATCAGTGTCACAGTGTTCAGCTTCACAGCAACCATAAGCAAGTGGAAACACCAGGGCTATATGACCTAGAAGAATGTTTAACCAAAAACAAAAACCAGACCTGAGGGCCACGGATTAGTGTCACTTACCTTTGGCTTGGTAGCTTCACTTTCTGTCCAAGGCTGTAGTTGCCTCTTTTCAAGATACAAAAGGCCACATCCAGCTGACACTAAGACTCACGAGACACTTGCCCTCATCCTGCAGGCGTGGCCTGACGTTTTGGCATGCCCAAATGCTAGTGAACTCTCTGAAAACCCAGTAGAGGATCTGAAGTGAGTTGGTTCTGACCTAAGAACACATAAAAGGCAACAGACACAAATTTATGAGATTAAATCAGGAGCTAATGTTTTATTTAATTCTGAGTTGTAAGATCCAGGAAACCAGAGCTGAGAAACAGGAGGAAGGGATAAAGGATGTTTTAGCATTATCGTCTGAGAAGTGAATTTATATGGCTTAGCTTATGTAAGTGGCAAAGGGGAGGAGATGATGATGATGATGTGACAAGCAGAAAATAATTATTTTAAAAAGAGAAAATTTCTGTTAAGGGTTTTGTGTCAAGACCCTTTCTGAGAAATATTGCTTCTTTATCTTTAGGTGCTGTTGAGTCAACTCTACGAACTCATAGTGACCATATGAAAACAAATCTGAACCCTGTCTTATCCCGTGCCATACTCACAATCTCTGACACACTTGAGCTGATTACGGGAATTACCATGTCAACTCACTTGCTTGAAGGTCTTCCTCTCTTTTGCTGATTCTCCATCTTCTAGAGCATGATGTCCCTCTCCAAGGAACAACATCTCCAACTAACATACCCAAAGTATGTGAGTTGAAGCTTGAATATCTTTTCCTCCTAGAAGTACTCTGGCTGTACCTTCTCCAAAGACATACCTGTTTGTTCTTTTGGCAGTACATCTTCACTGGCACCGCAATTCAGAGTCACCAATTCTTGTTTCATCCTTAGTCATTGTCCAGCTCTCAAATGCATAGAAATGAACGTAAAAGACCATAACCTTAATCAGATGCACCTTAGTCCTCAAACTGATATCATCATCCCTCAAAAATTTAGAGTGATCCCTCACTACAGAATTTTCCAGTGCATTGTATCTCCTGATCTCCTGATCTCCTGAGTGCTGTTACCAAGTGAATTGACTGTGGATCTAAATAAGAGGAAGTAGTTGACAGTCTCAATCCTTTTTCCTTCCATCATTATGATGCCTATCAGTCCCGTGGCAAGGATTTTTGTTTCAATGACATTGAGATGCAATCCATATTGAAGGCTTCATTGCTTAATCATTTGCAGTGAGTGCTTCAAGTCATTTGGCGAGCAACCCAGATAGGAAAGGTTATTGATGATTATTCCTCCAATCCTGATGCTACATTTTTCTTTATAGAGTGCAGGGTCTAGAATAATTTGCTTAGCATATAGGTTGAATAAGTATGGAGAAAGGATACAGCCCTGCCACACATCTTTCTTAATTTTAAACCATGCAATGTTAACTTGCTCTATTTGCACAACAGCCTCTTGGTCTACATGTAGGCTTTGTACAAGCTCATTGTTTGGAAATTCTATATCTTTAGTTAACTACAATTGTTGTTGTTATGTAACACTGAGTCAAGTATAACTCATAGAGACCCTATGAACAAGAGAGGTGAACCCTGTCCTATTTTACACCATTCTCATCATCTCTGACACACTTAAGCTGATTTGTCTAGTTACTGTGTCAAGGCCTCTCATTGAGGGTCTTCTTCTCCTTCACTGACCACCTCAGTTAATTTTAAAGAAAACATGTATTTTGTATATTCTTAAGTATGTGTGAGGATTTAAAGTTGTAAAGGAAATACAAGCCAGAACTTTAAATTTTGAAACTTTTACACAACTGAATGCTTGTTTCTCACTTTCTCTGCTTCTTTTCTTCTCTTTTTGCCTCTCTGTTTTGTTCCCATCCCCCATTTCCTTTGTCTTTATCTCTTTGTATATATTTCTTTTTCAGTCTAATCTTCTGTACTTGAAGATTTTTTCAACATACTGTTTCCCCTAAATTATCATTGATTTTTAGCAAAGAATAGGGATGTAGTGGAATGTATGTAACTTTTTATTTGAGAGAAGGTACAGAAATAAAGATTCATTTTGACTGATTTTTTTGTCTATTTGTTAAAGAGCAGTGATAAAATATGACAATGTTGTAACGGAGATATAGAGGTAGTTTACAATGTATAAGTATTTGGGAAAAATAGGTAAATGCAATTTTATTTGAATCATCATTTATATTACAAGTCTTATAATCTGTCTCTGGAATTTAATTATGCATACAATTTTTACCTATGCTTTTCTCCATAGATACTTGAAAAGAATAAATTTCTTGTTGAAAATCATTCAGTTCAATGAATACCGAGTGTGAAGTATTAAACTTCAAGTTTCTGTTTAATACAATTATTAGGATGAAAGCTAGCTAAGATTTGAACTTTTAAAGATAAATGAGCTGTCCAAAGAAAGTACAGAGACAGTAGGCTACTCTGATAATGGAAAGGGACAAATATGGCAGTCTTTCTTTTTGTTTATAATAAAATTCTGACATTTTCCTTATCAGGTTACTTTAGGAATATATACATCTATTCATCTATCTATCTATCTATCTATCTATCTATCTATCTATCTATCTATCTATGTATGAGTAAGGAAAACCAAAGAGAATCAACCAACCAGGTGCTTCACAGAGGCAAGTATAGTGAAATTTCTCCTATGCTTTTGGCATGTTTTCAGAAGGGGTTAGTCCTTGGAAAAGATAGCGTGCTGGAAAAGGTAGCTAGTCAGCAAGAGAAAGAAAGTCTCTTACCAAGATAGATTGACACAATGACTTTAGCAATGGATTCTAACATATTAGAGATCATGAGGATAATAGAGAATATGGCAAGGTTCAGATATGTTCATAACGTTGTAGTCAACTTGAAAGTGTATATGTGTGTGTATATGTATATGTATACGTGTGTGTGTGTATACACACACACACACAGAGACACACACAGTTGTTGTATACTGTAGAGTCAGAACTGACCTATAGTTGACTCTCTAGTGGAGTTTTCAGAGGCAGTTAATCACTCGAGAGATTACCCATTCTTCTCCTGTAGAGCATTTAGTGGCCTTGAACATCTTTGAGATTGAAATAGCCGATAGAAAGGTACACACACACACACACACACACACACACACACACACATGAATGCTGTTAGTGTTGTTAGAAAATATTGAATTGATGATAACAACAAAAACGACATTTAGTAGTACCTTAATTGTTTGGTGTGTTGTTTTTTTTTAAAGGTGGTAACAACTTTTCCCTGCATTTAATTTTATCGCAACCAACATCTAAAAGAGGCCTCTACTACAGAGATAAAATTGTTTATGGAAACTTGACTTGACCCACTCACTGAAGAACTTAAGAAGATTGCTGGCAAGATTTATGGCCTCACATACAGAAAACATTAGGGACACTATTATAGAAATTTATACAGAATAAATGTAGTGTACAACAGCTGGTGTCAAATTCTTTGTACTATTATCATAAAACTTTAATTTTGGTTGAGTGTTCTGTATTTTTTCAATTATTTTAAAAGGTTGTTATTATTAATACTTTCTTGGCATTAAAAAATGTTGTCCATCACCATTAAAAAGTGGTCTTCCATCAAGGTATTCTCCCCAAATTCAATTTTATTTCTGGCTTTTCCTACCTATGAAATATATTCTTTATATTTCACCACAAAAAATAAAAATAAACAAAGTATATAGTTATCTTGTTTTAATTATCAAAGCTAAAAAGCTAAAAATAAAAAGAAATGTGTCTTTATACTTTTTCCTGCTAAGATTAACAGCAGATGATTTATGAGATCAACGTAATCCCAAATACTTAAGCCTCTGTGTAAGTCCGTAGTTTCTATTAGCAGCTCCATCTGTGACTCAGCTCCCCAAGTCCTCTATGTACTGTGGGTTTGATGATTTGCTACAAGATGATCCAGAGACTCAGACCCATCAGGGCAATGACTCATGTGATTGTTAGTATGCAGGAGCCAGTTTTTTGTTTTTTGTTTTTTTTTTTAATAGAAACTGGTTATCAACGAGCCAGGCTGGGTGCAATGAAATGCTTAAACACAATTGCACTGCCGCTTTTGTGTTGGTGTTTCTGCATACCTTCCAGTGTGGAGAGTGTTCTTTTTATATTAATCTTCCAGTTGTTGCTGATTTACAAGACCACACTTATTTGCAATACCATGTGTCTGCAGTTAAGGTAGCTGGAGACCAGAGGGGGCTAACTGTAATGGCCAAAACAAAAGCCAACACCTAGGCTAACACCTCACTATGAGTGTGAATATTGATAGAGAGAAAATAAAGAGGAAGAAGGAATAAGAACAGCAGATAAATGTTAAAATTCAGGACTGTCAGTGTGAAAAGGTTTTCATACTGCGGTCAATTGAAAGAATGTTGCAAAGAAACTTACTGGTAGCAAATAGGAGAGAGTGAAAGATATGGCATATAGACTGGAAGACAAGGGACAGATTATGCAGCTTCTTGGACATGCCTACAATTTTTATATTCATACAAAGACTGACAGAAATCTTAAAAATGGATTTAAGTATGCTACTGAATTGATTAGGCTTATTTTATTGGGAATATAGAGTGGTACATAGAAGCAGCATGTGGAAAGGAGTGAAAAGGACATTGAATAAATTCAAGTGAAAAAAGTATTTGTGATTAAGACTAGATGGTTGAAATGGACAAAAGACATGAAAAAAAATTTCACAGAGGATAATAATTGAATGGCAAACAGACACATGAAGAAATGCTCCAAATAACTGGCAATAAGAGAGATGCAAATAAAAACTACAATGAGGCACCATTTCACTCCAGTAAGAGTGGCAAAGTTTAATAGGGCAGCAAGTAATAGATGTTGCAGAGGAGGTGGCAAGAAAGTAACTCTTCAACATTGTTGGTGGGATTGTAAAATGGTGCAATCATTCTGGAAGGCAATTTGGCATTTCCTCAAAAAGCTGAACATAGAAATTTCAAATGACCCAGCTATTCCACTACTTGGAAAATACCTGGAGAATATGAGGACTGAAGCACAAACTGAGATTTGTGCACCAATGTTCATAGCAGCATTATTCACCATCGCAAGAACATTGGAAACAGCCGAAATGTCCAACCACAAACGAATGGATTTAGAAATTATGGTACGTTCACACAATGGAATACTATGCAGCACATAGGAACAATGTTTTTGTAAATTAGTACCTAACTTGGGAGGGACTGGAGAACATTATTATACTGAGTGAACTAATTCAGCCACATAAGGATAAATATTGTATAAAACTGTTATTGTAGAATAAGTATAAGGATCTAGGAGAGGTGGGAGAGGCTGGAAGCAGAGAGATGTGGATTTGCAGAGGAGAGGAGATTAATAATTAGGCTATGCAATTAGATGGGGGGGTGAAGGAAATTGAAAGGCTTTGCATTTGTATTCAAATTTTGTAAATAAACTAGTACAAAATAAAATTAAATTTTAAAAAAAGATTAGATTGCTGGTTTTAAAAATTGATGTATTGGGTTACTAAAGTAAAAAACAATCAATGACATCTGAGCAGTGAAGGTGATTATGAAATCATAGGTTATAATTATTCTACATGTATCTGTGCACAAACTTTGAGGAAGCTTTCCACATGGTACATAATATGACTATGGAACTTGTTTTGTGTGAGTTCAATTTGAGGTATCTAGTTAGGAAAGCTGATTAAATTATTGTATATTGTTGTTGTTATGTGTCATTGAGTTGCTTGCAACTCATAGCAACCCTATGCACAATAGCTCTTAACCCTGCTCTATCTTGATTCAACATCATTGTATCTGACACAACTACCTCCATTAACCCAGTCACTGGGTCAGTCCATCTCATTGAGGGTCTTTCCCTCTTGCACTTTTTGGTCACTCTTCCAAGGGTCATATCCCTATCTACGAACTTGTCGCTTCTTTCAACATGCCCATAGTATGTCAGACAAAGTTTCAAATTCCTTGCCTCCAAGAAGCAGATTAGGATGAACCTGTTTGTTCTCCTAGCAGTCCATGGTATATTCAATACTTTTCTACAGCAGCACAACTCAAATTCATCAATTCTTCTATCATTCTTAAGTCATTGTCCAACTTTCTGATGCATAGCAAGTAATTGCAAAGACAATGGTCTGGATCAGGCACACCTTAGTCCCTAGACTGATATAGTTGTTGTTCACTACTCTGGAGAGACCCCTGACAGCAGATTTTCTTAATTCAGTTAAGCTTTTGATTTCTTGGCTGCTGGTACTAAGGGTGTTAATTGTGGAGCCAAGCTAGCCGAAGTTGTTAACAATCTCAATTTCTTCACCATCTATCATAATTCTGTCAATCAGCCTTGTATTGAGAATCTTTGTTTTTGTGATGTTGAGCTTTAATCAATATTGAAGGCTGCAGTCCTTGACCTTTTGTAGCAAACGCTTCAGGTCCTCTTCAGTTTCAGCAGCCAAAGTTGTATCATCTGCGTAATGCAGGTTGTTGATGAGTTTTCTTCCAATCCTGATGCTGCATTTCTTCTCACAGGGTCGAGTCTCCCAGATTATCTATTCTACATATAGGTTGAAAAGGTGTGGATATAGGATGCATCCCTGGTGTACAGACATGCAGTGTTTCCTTGTTCTGTTCTGACAACTGCCTCCTGGTCCAAGTGTTTTGGGATTTGCTTTCTTTCTCAGAGTTAGCCACAGTTTATTGTGATTCACACAGTCAAATGTTTTGCATAATCAATGAAACACTGATAGACATTCTTTTGCTACTATCTGTTTTCAGCTAAGGTCCATTTAACATTGGTTATAACATCCTTAGTGCCACACGGGTTCATACATTGTCAGAGAAAATTGCATTGGAAATAAAAATTTAGAAATCAATTTCATATCTATGGAAATTTAAACCACGGACATGCTTGAAAATACTGAAAGATATAAATAGGATTCAAGCAGCAGTGGTCAAGTGGCAAGAAACTGCTTTGCAATCCTGATGGCACATGGGTAGAATGCCCCAGCTTCTTCAGGGGAGAAAGATGGACACTCTCTTCCCATGTTATTAACTTTCCCTGAAAACCCCCTAGAGAGTTAACTATGGGCTGTTTCTAACTCAATGGTAACACAACAACAACAGCATAAGGGAGATTCAGGTTTTAGGGTAGCAAAGAGAAAGAGTATTCATTTTAGTATACAATTCATGACAAAAGTCTAAAGGGGCAATAATAAATTAGTGTGAGATATAAGTGTGAAACAAGAAGTGTGTCGAAGGAAGCATGTTGACATCAGATTTATACTAAGAAAATTCTATGTAAGTGAATTGAGATACATGTGTTGCTCAAAAATTATGACTTTAGAAACACAAGCAAACTTTCAAATTCATTTAACATTGCTTTAAATAATATACTAAGGAAGAGGCTTACTGTCTCTCGCTCTTATTTGGGGCCTAGAATAATCAATCAGAAGACAGGGATGTTAAAAATTGTACTGAGCCTGATTTTGAAACTGTATTTTACATGAGACAACCACAGAGGCTAATATAGACTTCAGAAGAAGGTTCCAGACTATTAACTTTAGTATCAAGGCAATCCTTGGGCTGGTTAAGTATCTTCAGATATTTTAGGCATTTCCCCCTCACTTGCAGGCAACAGACTTTAGTCAAGCTAGTTTAAACAAAATTTAGAATTTACTGTTCTAATCAACTATCAATAGCTCTCCTGTTTAGCCAAAACTTGTTCCAGTTTTTGGTATCTACCCATGGAGTCGGGGTGTTGTGGCAGTTTTTGAACACAAAGGACTACTCTACCTCCAGGAGCCAGGCAAGCCAGCCTTGGCCTAGGGCTTAAGGCAGCAGGAGGCTTCAAGCCCAAAAAGGGAAGAGGGGAGAGAAGGCAGCCATGTTCTCCCAGGTTTGCTCCACCCAGGGTTGCTGTGACCTGGTTACCAGAGAGAGCATGGTGCTGTATGTACGGGTGTTGCTGCAGTATTTGGACGTGAAGGACTACTCTGCCTCCAGGAACCAGGCAAGCCAGGCTTAACCTAGGGTTTAAGGCAGCAGGGGGCTTCAAGCCCAAAAGGGCCCTCAGGCCAGTAGCCCTTGGGCCAGTCCTTCATTGTTTTTGTTAAGACATTCCTCTAGGTTGTATCACCCTGGTGTACAAGTTGCCATCCTGTGGTCACTTGTGATTGCTGTGAGGCTGAACACTGTGACACTGATGTGTCAAATGCATTAATGGTTGGCTACCCAATGTGGACAGAGAGTGGGGTGGAGCTCCCTGATTAAAACAAGCTTGGAAGGAGGAGTGGCATCCACTTCCATAATAGCTTGCCTCCGGAAACCTTATGAACCTGGAGAGAAGATGAAAAGCACCCAAGCATTGAGGATTCTCCTTTATAGGGTTGCTATGAGTCGTTTGCAACTCAACAGCACTTAACAACAACAGTAACAACCCATGGAGTCAGTCACTGTGCTAAGCCAGTTGGGTTTTTATAACCATAGGCATTGTCTTTCCACACTTGGCTGTTGTTGTTATATTCCCTCGAGTTGGAACCACCTCTTAGATGACCTTCCAGCAGGTTTTCAGAGGAAATAAACCTCATGAGAGAAGATTGACCATCATTCCCTCATTGTACAGCTACAATTTGAATTCACACTGCATACCTGTGAGTTTGCAGCACAACTCTTTATTACTAAGCCACCAAAGTTCCCTGTCACTGAGTTGTTGTTGTTAGGTGCCTGTGAGTAGAATACAATTCTATTCATAGCAACTCTATGAATAGCCAACCTGAACCCTGACCTATCCTGTGCCATGGTCATCATCTCTGACACACTAAAGCTCATAGTTGAAGTCATTGTGTCAATTCTTCTCCTTCACATCTACTCCTCTTCTATACTCACCTTCCATCTTTCCAGGCAAGATGTCCCTTTCCAAGGCAGAGAAGGACTATACAAATATGGAGTATTTGTGGCTTCATCAAAGGGATTGAAAAACTTGCTAATAATAACTCAGTTTCGTAAAGGCAAATACTGTATAAGATCATTATTGTAGAATGTGTACAAAGATCCAAGGCAGAGAGTGGAGCAGAAGGATGAGGATGGGCTGGGGGAGGGGGTTTAGGATAGGTGGGGATGGGAAGGGTTGCACAATTTGATGGGTGGAGGGAGGGATGGGGAAAGATCTGCTGTGAAAAACAATGCATATGAACTGAGTAAATGAACCAGAATAAAAACTTTTTTTTTTAAAAAAGAAATATATAAATAAGATAGATAATACTTTCTAGTAGGAATGTAAAATTAAGATGTGTAGCCTGCTAATGAGAGGATTTTTCGGGTTTGTCATTCTTCCAGATGTAAAATGAAAACTGGGATTTTTGTTTCCATTAAGAAAAAATAAAACCACAGAAGAGTGCAAGGTATCCTTCTGGGTCTGAGATTTATGTACAAGACTGAGACTGAGGCCATAGTAGCAAAAACAATAGAAGCAACAGCTGCAGAACAGAGATAGAGGTGGTTGAGAACCAGAGATTGAGGTGATTTGGAGCTGAACTAGAATTTCCATGCAGGAGTCAGAGTCCAAGGGCTTAGCTTAGAGCTTTTTAACACTGGCCCCAAGTCATGCTTGTTTTCAAAGTCATGAAAACCGAAGAGGAAACTGCCTGCAGGCATGCCTGAGAAGAAGCTGTCCTGGCTGAAAAATTTTATTCTGGATGTTTCTGACTTGAGTTGTAATATTTTCTTTCCCTGATAAATCTCGTAATTATAAATATTATTTGTGAGTTCTGTGTATTGAAAAATTAGCAAATCTAATAGTAAAGCCATAGAAGAGATGGTTTGTGTTAGAATTGACTGAAGAAAGTAGGAAAATATGGGGCATTCATGATTTCATCAGATGTGTGTGTGTGTGTGCGCACGCACACACACGCTGTTGATGGAGACTCTTTAATATAAAGGCAGTTGTAATTTAATTCCATCTCACACCAATCTCCAGCTTTTAGTCACTTCTGTCTCTGCTACTGCAGCTGCTAGTACTATTGCCATTAATGATCTGGCCTGTCTCAGTCTTGCACAGAAATCTCAGAGCCAGAAGAATGCCCTGTAGTCTTCTGCTTTTTCTAAATAGAAATAATACCATACATTTTTTGAATCTTGATGGAAACAGTCTTGCCAGTTTAAAGGATAAGTTGTAGAAGATTCAACATATAATGTGAAAGTTGGACGAAGATTAAAAATGTCACAATAGCTGATGTCTTTGAGTTGTGGTATCAACGAGTATTGAACAAACAACGGATTGAAAAAAGAACAAATGAATCTGTCTTGAAGGAAGAGCAACCAAATTGCAGTTTAGAGGCAAAGATGGTGAGACTTTGTCTGGCTCACTTTGGGCATATTTTCGGAAAGAAACAATCATTAGAGAGATACATCATGTTGGGAATGGTAGGTCAGTGAAGAAGAAAACCTTCAATAAAATGGATTAGCACAATGCCTTTCACAATGGGATTGAGCAAGACAGAGATCATGAGCATAGTGTAAAATTTGTTAAGGTTTACCTTTATTGTTCGTGGAGTCCCTATGAGTCAGTCTACTTATTGACATCTAAAAACAAAAGTAATCTCAATCTCTTTCTCTCATTAGTAGAATTCAGATGTCACATGCACAGTTCTCAGAGCCCCTAACTCATGGAAACTCTATGCACAAGAGAATATAAAGCTGTCTGGCACTTTAGCATTTCCATGATGGAATCCAGTTCTAATCATTGTGATCCATTGTGTTTTTATTATTTTCTTTTCCTAAGTAAATCTCCAGATCTAAAATTTCAGATGAAGTCTTTTCAGTGTCATAGCAATGTGTAAACATCCACTGACATATAAATTGTGACTCTGAGGTGAATTCGTTGGGACTCAAACACTGGCTTCCTACATGGAGGTGAAACTTCTTTACCTTTTTTCATCTCTTGTATTTACCTGTAACTGATGTCTATTTAAAGACTAAGATGTGCCTTATTTAAGCCATAGTTTTTCCAATAATCTATGCATCTAAGAGTTGGACAATGAATAAGGATGATGGAAGAATCAATGCTTTTGACTTATGGTCGTAGAGAATAGTACTGAATATGCCAGGGACTGTCCAAATAACATAGTTATGTCTTGGAGAAGAAAGTGCAACCAAACTGTTGCATAGACGCAAGGATGCCAAAACTTCACCGCAATATACATTGTCATATTATTATGGAAAGCTATTCTTTGGAAAGAGACATCATGCTTGGAAAGGTAGAGAGTCAGTGAAAGAGAAGAAAACCTTCAACGAGATGGACTTATAAAGTATTGTGACAATTGGCTCAACAACAAGAAGTTCTTTTATTCTTGGTATTGAATGAAAGAAACATTTTTCGTGATGACTATACGTCTTGTGCTCTGTGAAAACATCAAGATGTTATGGGGTGGGTAGGCATAAAAATGCATTTTTGGGTTTGCTGCTTGTCAAAGGGATTTAAGTGTGTGGAATTCATTTGATTGATAGTTGCTGACAATGTGCTGTGCTATATCTAGCTGGAAGCTGGTAGAAAGGAAGGCAGTCTAGGGCTGGGACTGGAGGGATCTACTGCAGTAGAATGTTTTAAGATAAAAAAGCATATTCTTTAAACATTTCAAAATAGAAATATTGTTGTATCATATAAGTAAATTAATACTTTTAATACAAGGTACTTGTGGAAATGTTATCAGGACAGGACAGTCCTTCAATGAGATGGACGGATTAGTGGCTGCAGCAACGGCTAATTCATTGTAGAGAAGACAAGGATGGCACAGGATCCAAGAGAGTATAATTCCACTGTTTCTCTGAGTTTGAGTTGACAGGGCAGAACCTAAGAGCAATATTTGTGGAAAAGAAAACATTATTGAGAAAGTTGATTCAGATAAAACAGAATTGTTGCTATTGCTGTGTTGTGTTGTGTTGTTATGTGCCGTTGAATCACTTGTGACTCATAGTGACCCTATGTACAATAGCCCTGAAACCTGCTCTATCCTGTGCCAATATTACTGTCTCTGACACACCTGCCCTTATTACTCCAGTCACTGCATGAATCCATCTCACTGATGGTCTCACTCTCATTTTCCATCCCTCTACCTTTCTAAGCATGATGTCCCTCTCCAAGGACCATTCTTTCCTTGCAACACGCACAAAGTATGTCAGATGAAGGCTCAGAATCCTTGCACCAAGAAGCAGCCTGGCTTCATTCTCTCTAAAATGAACTTGTTTGTTCTCCTGACATGATATATTCAATACTCTTCTCCAGCACAATAGCTTAAAGGCATCAATTCTCTATCATCCTTAGTCATTGCTCAGCTCTCTGAAACAGAGCAAGCAATTGCAAAGACTATGGCCCAGATCAGGCACATCTTAGTCTCCAGATTGATTTTTCCAATGCAATTCGCAGTTTAATCCCAAGAGTGTTGATTGTGGAGTCAAACAAACTAAAGCTGTTAACAATCTCAATCTCTTCCCCATCAATCATAATGCTGCCAATTGGCCCAGAGGTGAGAATCTTTGTTTTCCTGATGTTGAGCTTCAATCAAAATTGAAGGCTGCAGTCCTTGATCTTCTGCAGCAAGTGCTTCAGATCCTTCTCAGTTTCAGCAAGAAGGGCTGTGTCATCTGCATAATGCAGGTTGTTGATGAATCTTCCTCCAATCCTGATGCCACATTCCTCCTCAGATAGCCTGGCTTCTGGGTGACCTTTTCTGCATATAGATTGAAAAGAAATGAAGACAGACTACATTCCTGGATTTCACCCTTGCCGATTTTGAACCATGCAATGTCTCCTTGCTCTGTTCTGACAACTGCCTCCTGGTCCAAGTATAGGTATTGCATAAGCACAATCAAATGTTCTGGGATTTCCATTCTTCTCAGAGTCAGCCACACTTTGGTGTGATTCACACAGTCAAATGCTTTTGCGTAGTCAATAAAACATAAATAGACATTCCTCTGGTACTCTCTCTGCTTTTAGACAAGATCGAGCTGACATTATCTATAATATTCCTAGTCTATGGCCTCTTCTAAACCCATTAATATTACATCAACAGTAAAACATAATTATTGGTCATAAAAAACACTAGCCAGCAAAGACTAAAGGCTAGCAAAGTGTTCTTAACACTTTTATTTATTTATACTCATTTCTTTTTTGTTTATGTTGGGCATATGTACCAAAGGTCAGGTTTTGGGGTGTTGTGTGTGTGTGTGTGTGTGTGTGTGTGTGTGTGTGTTATTTTTCCCCTCAACATATTTATTCAACCTGCATGCTGAGCAAATAATCTAAGCAGCTGGAGGAATGCAGCCCAAGAATTAGAGGAAAACTCACAACCCGAGGTACAGAGATTGCACATCTTGCTTTCTGGAGCCTCAAGCTCCGCTGTCGATATTCTGCTGTGAAAGGGAAGTCCTCCAAACAGGCGCCCTCCAGGATGTTTAAGATCCTCCAATTCCTGTTGAAGCTGAACAGGGTCACCATCTCTTCATCACTCAGCTGGAAGTTGAAGACCTGGATGTTCTCAGCAATATGCTCTGGGGTCACAGCCTTGGGAATTGCGGTCACATTCCTCTGAAGCTGGAAGCGGATCAGGACCTGGGCTGCAGTTTTGTTGTGGTTTGCTGCAATCTGCTTAATCTTGGGATCCTCCAGCAGTGAAGGGTCCTCTGGCTTGGCCCAAGGCCTGTCTGCAGAGCCCAGCGGGCAGAAGGCAGTGACCACAATGCCTCTGTTCTAGCAGTACTGGATCAGCTTCTCCTGCGTCAGGTACAGGTGACACTCGATCTGGATAGCCACTGGTCTGTGTTTCAGGCCAGATTTGTTCAAGAGCTTCTCGATCTGGAAGGGGTTGAAGTTGGCGATACCAATGGCTTTCATCAGCCCCTGGTCCACCAGCTCCTCCATGGCCTCCCAGGCATCCAGGAATGTTGTTTTACTGATGAAGAAACTGCCTTTCTCATCTGTGGGATAAAGTTCACTCCTTGGCTGCAGTCCCTGTGGCCAGTGAATGAGATAGAGGTCCAGATAGTCCAGTTTCGGATCCATGAGGGCCTTCTGACAGGCTTGCTTCACCAGGGGCCTCTCGAAGAAGGTGGCCCACAGCTTGCTGACAATGAAGAAGTCCTCTCACCTCACGAACTTCTCTTGGATCTTCTCCCGATGGCCTCCCCCACCTCACTCGCTCATGTACACGTAAGCACAGTCGATGTGGCGGTAACCTACGTAAATGGCTGTCCACACAGCGTCTTTGACTTGGCATGGGGAAGACTTCCAGGTGCCCAGACCCATGATGGGGATCTTGGCTTTGGTGCTAAGCTCTATGAAGGTGGCCATGGTCAGTGTGGATGGAGATCCGAGCAGAGAGTGCTGTGTGGGGTTTTTTTTTGTTGGTTTGTTTTGTTTGGTTTTGTTTTTTTTTTTAACTAAGCTGTTTACATACAGGGAATTCTGGTGACGTAGCCCTAGAGATTTGTTCTGCTAATTCAATAGCTGCCCAGTTGTAGTTCAAATCATTCAAATCCACCAGCGTATCTGTTGGAGGGAATTGCACAATTTTCTTCTATGCAATTTACAGCCTTGGAAACTCAATGGAAAAATCTATGTGTTGGTGTCAACTCAACAGAGATTTGTATAAATTTTTTTTTCTTACATTGAGTTTTCTCAAGATTAGGTTAGTACATATTTTTAGCTGTTTTAAAAATACATGTTTTGCTGTTAAAGAAAATATTTTTGTTGTTTTTGTTTGAGTAAAATTGAGCTAAAAAGCATCTACTAGCTGCAATATAAGTATGGTGTGATGAGTGGTCCTAGTTCTTATTTGGTTGAGAATCAGAAAATTTCATTTCTAATTTTTGATTCTTATATGACCTTGGGATACTCACTTAGCTTAGAGACATTTGCAGTTCCTTTTACTGTAAAAAAATCATGTAAAAATTAAAATGTATTTTCGTGAAGTTACTGTACTTCAGGTATGAAAGCTAGTTGTCACATATTTTATTGTCCATTGAGGGTTGTTGTTGTTGTTAGGTGCCATTGAGGTGAGTAGGACTCATAGAGACCCTATAAGCAAAAGATCTGAACCCTTTTCTATCATGTGCCATACTCACAGTCCCTGACATACTAAAACCCTTTGTGCAATCACAGTGTCAATCAATCTGGGTAATGAATTTCCTCTACTTCATCAGTCCTTCACCCATCTCAGAATCATGTGCCTTTCCTAGAAATATGCCCAAAGTATGTGAGGCAAAGCTTCATCATTCTTGCCTCCAAATAGCACTCTGGCTTCACCCTCTCCAAGACATTTCTATTCATTCTCTTGGATGTCTATGGGATGTTTTGCACTCTTGTCCAAGACCACAACTCAAAGTTGTCAGTTCTTGCTCTGTCATCCTCGTTCATCGTCCAGCTCTCAGATTCATAGCAAGTGATCAGAAAGACTATAGCTGAATCAGATGTACCTTAGTTCTCACACTTACATCATTACTCCTCAATAATTTGGAGAGGCCCGTAATTGCATATTTCCCCAATTCATTGCATTTCCTTATTTCTTGACTGCTGGTACCAAGGGTATCAATTGTGGATTCAAGTAAGATGAAACTGTTGACAGTTTCAATCTCCTCTCTATTCATCATGATGCTGGCTCTCAATCCAGTAGTAGACATAGTATATTTCAATTTTTTAAAAATCTCTTATATAATGAGACTTGTCAGTTGTTTGAATAAATCAATAGATCTCATTAGGAAAACTTTATGGAAAAGCAAATTGAAATATGTAATTCACACAGTACGAGGCCACCAGCTGATCTATGGGAAAAGGATGGACGATCTCATCTCTTGATATTAACTGTCTCAGAAAACACACTGGAGGGTCAGCTATGGGTAGGCTTCAACTCTATGTTATACAACAACAATGACAGCAATTCACTTTCAGCTTGTTATTCCTGCTATTTATATACTATTAGTTTTATAGTTATCAGAGATTAAATATTTCTCAGGGAAGTCATAATATTATGACCTCTATGTAAGGTAGAGGTAGGGTACATGTACAGAAAATACTAAATACTTTGCAAACCTAATTTCAGGCTGGTCATATTTGTTGTTCTTTCTTATCACTTAAGGGAACAGACTTCCCAAACACACTTATGTCAAGTGGGCTCCAAATCATGATTGTCACACCCTCCATCAGGTTTTCAAGGCTGTATGTCATAACAAGAATAGACATATAATCTTTCTTCAGTGGAATGGCTGGTGGCTTTGAACTACTAGAGACACACAGCCTATATCATCTGAGCTACTTTTTCAGGGGACAAAGGTACTCAAAGGAAAAGGTATTTTTTCCAAAAATAGGAAAGAAAAAAATAATTTGCTCTCCATTCTTGACTACATTTTATTTGTCATTTCCCCCATGTCATCAACTTATAACAATTTTGCTAATCCTGATGAGACTGAGAAGGATCTGAAGAATTTGATGTGAAAGGTCAAGGACTGTAGTCTTCAATATAGATTGAAGTTTAACTTCAAGAAGATGAAGACTCTCACCACTTAGCCAAATGGAAGCACCATGAAGGACAGAGAAAATGTTGAGATTGTTAGCACTTTTAGCTTTCTCAGCTCCACAATCAACACTTTTGACACCAGGAGTCAGGAAATCAAAAGAAAAATTGTATTGGGGAATTTTTCTGTCAGGGATTTCTCCAAAGTGCTAATGAGCAATGACACCAGTTTAGAGACTAAGATGCCCTTTATCCAGACCATAGTATTTGCAATTTCTTGCTATGCATGAGAGATCTAAGAAAAATGACTAAGGGTAATAGAAGAAGAATTGATGCCTTTGAGTTGTGGTGCTGAAGAGAAGAATTGAACATGTCATGGACCTCCAGAAGAGCAAATAGGTCTGTCTTAGAGAAGGTAAAACCAAGTTTCTCCTTGGAGATGAGGATTTTGAAGCTCTATCTCCCATACTTTGGGCATGTGGCCAAGAAGGACTGGTCCCTGGGAAAGAAATCAGGCTTGGGAGGGTGGAGGGACAATCTAGGAAAGGAAAATATCAGATGAGATGGATTGACATGGTAATTAGGGCAATGGGATTACATATGTTAGAATCAGTGAGACTGGCTGAGGTTAGGTCAGTGTTCAGAGCTGTTATATATATCTCATAGATGACAAGATTACTATGAGTAACAGGTGACTTGATGGCATGTAAGAACAACAACAGTACTTAAAATTTGTCATAATGTAAAATTCAATATTGGTCATTAATGTCACAAGGTATTTTGGTATTCTAAACATTTGTGTAATTTGTTGTTGTTTTGTTTAGCTAGTTTTTCATTAATACCTGCACATAAGTGTAACTACTGACTGTTTTGTCTCATTCATATAAACTAAAACTAAGGTCCAATCAATAGATCAGAACTTGATTCTAATAGACTCATTAAATGACTAACATGTCAGTCAGTAAAGTGTACTACTTCTCTTCGTGCACTGTAAGTAGATAATGAGAGTTATCAGATACTTAGAATTATGACCTTTAATGGTAGATATTTCTACTCTTGAAAGATATCTGGTGATAAAGTGGTTTAAGCATTTATCTACTCAGAGAAAATTTAGTATTTTTAATAAAATAGACAACATGTTGTTGTTGTTATGTGCTATCGAGTCACCTGTGACTCATAGTGGCCCTATGTACAACAGCTCTAAAACCTGTTCTATCCTGTGCCAATGTCATCATCTCCGACACATTTACCCCAACTACCCCATCACTGAATCAATCCCATAGAGGGCTTCTCCTGTGCTGTCCCTCCACTCTCCCAAGCATGACATCCTTCTCCATGGATTAATCCCTCTTTGCAACATGTCTAAAGTATGTGAGACAAAGCTTCAAAATTCTTGCCTCCAAGGAGCAACCTGGTTTAAGCCTCTCTACAATGAACCTGTTCATTTTCTTAGCAGTCCAGAGTATATTCAACACTCTCTCCAACAACACAGCTCAAAGACATCAATTCTCCAATTATCATCCATAGTCATTGTCCATCTCTCTGATGCATGGAAAATGATTGCAAAGACCGCTGACTGTGCCAGGTGCACCTTAGTCTCTAGAGCGACAGCATTACTTTTAAGTACTTTGGAGAGGTCTCTAGCAGCAGATTTTCACATTATAATATGTCTTTTGATTTCCTGGCTTCTGTTAACAGTGTCAATCTCTTCGCCATCTATCCTGATGCTGCCAATCAGTCCAGTGGTGAGAATCTTTGTTTTCTTAATATTGAGGCTCAATCCATATTGAAGGCCACATTCCTTGATCTTCTGCAGCAAGCACTTTAGGTCCTCCTCAGTTTCAGCAAGCAGGGTTGTATCATCTCCATAATGCAGATTGTTGTCCTCCAATCCTAAGTGCCACATTTCTTCTCATACAGCCCAGCCTCTTGAATAATCTGTTCTGAATATAAATTGAAAAGGTACAGGGATGACACACATCCCTAGCGTACACCCTTCCCAATTTTGAACCATGCAGTGTTTCCTTGCTCTGTTCTGACAACTGCCTTCTGGTCCAAGTATATAGGTTCCATATTAACACACTCAAGTGTTTTGAGATTCCCATTCCTCATAGAGCCACAGTTTGTTGTGATCCACACAAATGAAAACTGTGGCAATCCATTCTCATAAAGATTTGCAATTTTGGAGCCCTATGAGGCAGTTGAATTCTACTCTAAAGTATCATTTTGTTTTCAGAGTCTATTCTTTGGAAAGAACTAAAGATTCTTAGGAAAGTTGAGAGTCAAAGAAAGGAAAAACCTCAACAAGATGACTGACAGTGATCGTAACAATGAGCTCAAGCATGCTAGAGATTGTGAGAATGGTGTAGGATAAGATAAAGTTTGGTGCAGTTGTTCATAGGGTTTCTGTATGTAGAAGTAGGTTTGATGACACCTAAAAACAAGAGCAGTAAGTTGAAATTGTGTACTTGTTGACAATGGGCATTGGTTTGGTGTCAATTCCTACTCCCTAGATTTTCAATGTTTTCTGTGTAACATAACACAAAGTCAAGTGTAAGATGAAATATCTCTTCCTCAGAAAGTTACTTGTCTTTTATTTTCTCTGAAAACACTGTTTCTACTTTCCATATTGAACTTGCACTCAAAATACAATATTTAGTTATCAGGTTACTTGTTTATTCTGTATCTTTTATAAGGTGACAAAGAGCATATTGGACATATTCATTATTCCATACTCTGTACTTACATAATTAGGTCATAATGTAGGAATTCCATAAATAGTGTTGATATAAATTGTGTTACTCATAGAACAAAATAAAAAAATTCTTTCACTTCATAAATGATATTGTGATAAATAAAATGAAACTATTTAAAACTTTAAAATATGTTATTAACTAGGTAAAAGATAGGTATGGAATTGAGTGAAAGGAATGGCAATATATAAAAATGAGGTGATCCTTAAGGGAAATCTCCTCCCACCCATCAAACTATAAGACAGGACAAAAAAGTAGGCCCACACACTGGGTAAAGGGAAAGAAGTCAGTTCTCTGCCTTCAAGCAGAACAGCACAAATGGCTTGTGCAGGAAATATGGATTAAAACTGTCTGTCGATTGCCAGCAGGGAAGACAGATACTAGGAAACACAATTGGAAGCAGCACTTTAACTCTGGAACTCATCAAAAGCATTATAAAGATAAGGAACTGTGAACAATCTATACACACAACAGAAACTGACTCACACATAATAAGAACTTCACATACTTCACATAATAAATAAATATAAATGTAAATGTAAAGGTAAACATAAATGTAAATATAATTGTAAATATTAATATTAACATAAAGATAAATACAAATAAGTAAAATAAGCAGGTATTTTTATACATTAGAAGAAAACACGCATGCACACACACACAACCACGTCTGCTCCCCCAAAAAAGCATATTTCAGATCCAATGAATGCCCAAAAGATAGCAAAAAGGAAGAAATATATTGAGGTGAAGTTACATGAATTACCTATTGAAAAAGTACTGATGGAGTTACAAATAATGGGAAAAAGAATTGAAAACATAAAGATGTACAAAAATATAAAAAAATCACTACAAGATAGAGAGAGTTAAGCAAAAATAGTACTGGAAATAATAGAAATGTATGAAAATGCATTTCACAAAACCAAAATAGAAATGGAAGACTTTTTTATCATGCTGAAAGGGCATAAATAGAGGACAGAATAGAAGATACAGAACAGAAAATCAGTGAGTTAGAAGACAAAAATCACAATGGGAACTTACTAGAAGGGGGGAGGGAATGAACAGAGAAAAGATGGAAGAAAAATGAAGAAAACATTAGAACCATGTGGGATGGCATAAAATTAAACAACATACATATGATCAAAATTCCAGAAGAAGAAGAGAAAAGTTAGAGAGAAAGCACTGAGAATATTGTGAAAAATTTACTAGAAGAAAACTTCCCAAGAATCACAGAAAACTTGCATTCAAGTGGCTTAATGCACTTGAAATGGACTAGACTCCAAAAGAAAGCCATCAAGCCATAGTAGTCAAATTTTCCAATATCAATGACAAGGATAAAATTCTAAAATCAGTGTGAGAAAAACAAAGAGTCACCTATAAAGGAGAATCAGTTAGAGTACTTTTGGTTTCTCAGTAGAAACCATGAGAGCAAGAAGACATATATATAAGACATATATACGAAGGATGGCATATATATTAATAGATTTTTAACACATCACTATCATCCAAAGGCAGGGAAACTTGAAAGAAGCTCAACAAAATGTAAAAGAACTAAATTTACATTTAGCTAACTTAGCCTCATAAAGGTGATTCATCTAACTAAAATTAAATTTGTCTTCTTCTCACCTGAACATGATACATTCTCCAGAATTGATCATATATTCTGACACAAAGTTAGTCTCAACAAATTAAAAGAAAATCATTGAAATAATACAGAGCACAAAAACACAAAACTGGGAATAAAGCATAAAGACATAATAGACATAAAACAAGAGAGTAAATGACAAAAATCTACGCATATGGAAATAAAATAACACCCTGCTTGAACATCATTGGGTTACAGAAGAAAGAAAAAGTGATATTAAGTAGTTCCTTAAGACAAATGAAAATGAAAATACAATGTATGGATCTTAGCTGAAAGCAGAGAATACTAGAAGAATGTCTATCTGTGTTTCATTGATTATGCAAAGGCATTTGACTGTGTGGATCATAACAAACTGTGGCTGACTCTGAGAAGAATGGGAATCCCAGAACATTTAATTGTGCTAATATGAAACCTATACTTGGACCAAGAGGCAGTAGTCAGAACAGAGCAAGGTAACACTGCATGGTTCAAAATTGGGAAGGGTGTACGCCAGGGATGCATCCTGTCTCCATACCTTTTCAACATGTATGCAGAGCAGATTATCCAAGAAGCTGGGCTCTATGAGGAGAATTGTGGCATCAGGATTGGTGGAAGATCTATTAACAATCTGCATTATGCAGATGACACAACCCTGCTTGCTGAAACTGAGGAGGACCTCATGCACTTGCTGCGAAGGGTCAGGGACTGCAGCCTTCAGTATGGACTGAGGCTCAATGTCAAGAAGACAAAGATTCTAACCACTGGATCAATTGGCAACATCAGGATGGATGGCGAAGAGATTGAGATTGTTCATAGCTTCAGTTTGGTCGGCTCCACAGTCAACACTCTTGGCACCAGCAGTCAGGAAATCAAAAAGCGTATTGCGATGGGAAAGTCTGCTGTTAGGGACCTCTTTAAAGTACTCAGGAACAACGGTGTCTCTCTGGAGACTAAGGTGCGCCTGATACAGGCCATGGTCTTTGCAATCGCTTGTTATACATCAGAGAGTTGGACAATGACTAGGGAGGACAGAAGGAAAGTTGATGCCTTTGAGTTGTGGTGCTGGAGAAGAGTATTGAATGTACCATGGACTGCCAGGCAAACAAACAGATTCATTTTAGAGAGGATTAAATCAAGCTACTCCTTGGAGGCAAGGATTCTGGGGCTTCGTCTGACATACTTTGGACATGTTGCCAGGAGGGACGGGTCCTTGGAGAGGGACATCATGCTTGGGAGGGTTGAGGGGCAATGCAGGAGGGGAAGGCCCTCTATGAGATGGATTGAATCGGTGACTGGGGTAATCGGGATGGGTGTGTCAGAGTCGGTGCGGTTGGTGCAGGATAGAGCAGGGTTTAGGGCTTTTATGCATAGGGTCGCTATGATTCGAAAAGGATTTGACGGCACATAACAACAACAACAATCAAAACCTCTGGGATATAATTAAGGCAGTCCTCAAGGGGCAGTTCATAGAGACAAGTAAATGCATAAAAAAGGGAAAAAAGGGGAAAATTAACGATTTAACTCCTTCAGCAAATAGAGAAAAACAAGCTAGTACCACAGTCTCTAGAAGAAATAAAATTATAGCAAATAGAAAAGCAATTGAAACCATAGATAAGACCAGAAGCTGGTTCTTTGAAAGGGTTAACAAAATAATTAAATCTTTGGCAAATTTAACAAAAGAAAAGAAAAGAAAGACACAAATAAATAAAAAAGAAGACACAAATAACTTTAATAAGAAAAGAAAGAGTCGACATTACAAAAGAACTACGTAATTAATAATTAATTAATAATAATAAAGCATTATGTAAATCTGTACTCCAATAAATTTGAAAACCTAGAGGAAATGGACAACGTCCTAGAAACCCACATGGTACTCAGATTGACACTGACGGATGTAGAGCATAAACAGAGCTATCACAGAGGAAGAAATAGAGCAGGTCATAAAAAGAGTCTTCCACAAAAATGCCCTGTCCCAGATGGCTTCAGAGTTGAATTCAATGAAACATTCAGAAACAAACTATCAATTATTCTATTTTTAAAAAAAAAGAAAAGAGAAAGAAGGAACCCTCCCAGAGTCATTTTGTAGAGGTAACATAACCCTAATACCAAACTCAGGCAAAGACATTACCAAATAAAAGACAACTATGGACAAGTATTTCTCATGAACATAAAATGTAAAAATATTTAACAAAATCCTGGCCAACAGAATCCAACAACATATCATAAAAATAATTAATCATGACCAAGTGGGATTCATAAAAATGTGCAACAATGGTTCAATATGTTGTTGTTATGTGCCATTGAGCCACTTGTGACTCATAGTGACCCTATGTACAACAGCCATAAACTCTGCTCTGTCCTGTGCCAATCGCACTGTCTCTGACACACCCATCTCAATTACCCCAGTCACTGAATCAATCCAACTCATAGAGGGCCTTCCCCTCCTGCGCTCTCCCTCCACTCTCCCAAGCATGATTTCTCTCTCCACGGACTTGCCCCTCTTTACAACATGTCCAAGGTATGTTAGAAGAAGCCTCAGAATCCTTGCCTCCAAGGAGCCACCCAGTTTAACCCTCTCCAGGATGAATCCGTTTGTTTTACTAGCAGTCCATGGTATTCTCAATACTCTTCTCCAGCACCACAGCTCAAAGGTACCAATTCTTTTTCTATCCTCCTTAGTCATTCTCCAACTCTCTGATGCATAATAAGTGATAGCAAAGACCATGGTCTGTATCAGACTCACCTTAGTCTCCAGAGAATCACCATTGCTCTTCAGAACTTTGGAACGGTCCCTAACAGCAGACTTTCCCATTGCAATATGTTTTTGGTTTTTTTTGAAGATGAAAAGAAGTGAGAAGTTTATTAAGGTAACAAGAACTTTCCCCCCACATTCTTCACAAATTTATTTTTAGAATGTACACACAAGTATAAGGAATCCAAGAATCTTTCCCAGGACCACCCACCATTAACAGCTGTGAAATTAAGAACAATTCATGTTCCTAGACTTTGGAACTATCTTCATAAAACAAGTAAGTTTTTTAATTTCATGGCTACTGGTGCCAAGAGTGTTGATTGTGGGATTGTGGAGCCAAGCAGACTAGAGCTGTGAACAATCTCAATCTCTTCACCATCCATCCTGATGCTGCCAATTGGTTCAGTGGTGAGAATCTTTGTCTTCTTGACATTGAGACTCAATCCACATTGGAGGCTGCAGTCCTTGACCCTCTGCAGCAAGCACTTCAGATCCTCCTCAGTTTTAGCAAGCAGGGTTGTGTCATCTGCATAATGAAGACTGTTGATAGATCTTCCAACAATCCTGATGCCGCATTTCTCCTCATAGAGCCCAGCCTCCCTGATAATATGTTCTGCATATGCATACAGGTTGAAATGGTATGGAAATAGGACACATCCTGGAGTACGCCCTGCCCAATTTTGAACCATGCAGTGTTTCCTTGCTCTGTTCTGATGACTGCCTCTTGGTCCAAGTATAGGTTTCATATTAACATGATCAAGTATTCTGGGATTCCCATTCTTTTCAGAGTCAGCCACAGTTTGTAATGGTCCACACAGTCAAACACCTTTGCAAAGTCAATGAAACACAGATATACATTCCTCTGGTATTACCTGCTTTCAGCTAGATCCATCTAACATTAGCTACAATATCCCTAGTAACACAACCCCTTCTAAACCAAGCCTGAAAAATCCAGCAGTTCTCTGCTGATGTGCAGTTCCAGTCATTTTGGATAATCTACAGTAGAATCTTGCTTGCATGTGAAATTCATCATATTAACAAAGCAAAGAACAGCCCATCAACAAACAAATGGATATAGAAGCTCTGGCATATTCACATGATGGAATACAACATTGCATTGAAAAACAAGGAACTCATGCAATATTATTCAAAATGGATGACCTTGGAGAACATTATGCTGAGTGAAATATCTCAGTCACAAAAGGACAGGTGCTTCATCATGCGACTATTGTATAACGGGCCTAACATTAGGGTTGGGCTGAGATTGAGAAAAATTAGATAAATTATGTATACTGCATTGAAACAGATGGGGAGAGAACTGTTTGAAGTAGATTTGAAGTAGATATATGATTATTATGGTTATGACAAGAGTCCAGAATGAAGGTTCCGTAGTGGAGTGTACTCGGGGTCAGGGTGGGGAAATTCTATACCAATGAAACAATTTTTTTTTACTTTTCAAAGAGAAGTGGGAACTAGGGGGAGGGGTGGGCAGGGAGAAAAATGTAATAATGAATGCATGGAAATCCCAAATCTCTGTATACGTTCATTAAAATTAATTAAAACAAATAAAAAATAAAATTTAAAAACAAAGCAAAGAACAAGTACGACAAGATCCTATCAATTGATAGCACAAAAGACTGACAAAATCCAACACCATTCTTGATTAAAACACTCCATGAAGTAGGAATAGAAGGGAATTTCCTCAACATAGTGAAACATGATTGTTGTTCAGTGCCGTCGAGTTGCAGGTGACTCATAGCGACCCTATGAAGGAGTGTCCTCGATGCTTGGGTGCCTTTCATCCTCTCTTCAGGTTCATAGAGTCTCTGGAGTCAAGCTGTTATGGAAGTGGATGCAACTCCTCCTTCCAAAAGTATATATACAAAACAAAACAAAACAAAACAAAACAAAACCAACAACAACTCAACATCATTCTTAATGGAGAAAGGCTAAAAAGGCTTTCCTTTTAGGAACAGGGAACAGACAAAGATATCCACTACCTCCATTCTTGTTCAATATTGTATTGCAAGCACTTGCTAGATAGTAAGACAAGAGAAGAAAACAATTTGCATCCAAACTGGCAATGAGGTGGTAAAATAGCTGCTATATACAGATTATATAACAATATATACAGAAAACCCAAAGACTCAGCAAAGACACCACAGTTTCCAAAATCTTGTTAAACCTAGTGAACCAATTTAGTACATTGACAAGATGCAAGACATTGCTGTTGTTGTTATGTTTTGTCAAGTTACCTGCGACTCAGCGAGCCTATGTATAACAGCTGTGAAGCCTGCCCTGTTGTAAGCCAGTCTCACTGATTCCGATCGATACATCTACCGCCATTGCCCCAGTTACTGTATCAATTTTTTTTGGTATCAATTTATCTAATCTGAAATTTCCTCTCCTGCACTGCCGCTCCACTATTCCTATCACTAATGTCCTCCTCCAAGGACTGGTCCCCCATGGTCACATACTCCAAGTATATGAAATGGAGCTTCAAAATCCTAACCTCCAAGGTAAAACTTGGTTTTATCCTTTCCAAGACTGACCTGTTTTCTTGGTAGTCCAAGGTTTGTTCAAGACTGTTCTCCAGCGCCATAACTCAAAAGTATTGATTCTTCTGTCATCCTTAGTCATTGTCTGGCTCTTTGATGCATAACAAATAATTGCAAAGATTGTGGCCTGGATCAGGTAATTTTTTTTCTTTTTTTAAATTGATTTTAATGAAAGCTTACAGAGACTTTGGATTTACATTCATTCATTGTTGCACTTTTCTCCCTGTCCACCACTCCTCCACAATTTGCTTTTCTTTTTGGAAAATAAAAGAAAAAAAATTTCACTGTTATTCAATCCCTCCCCTCAACTCCATTACACTATGCCACCTTCATTTTGGACTCCTTTCATAACAATAAGATCTAATCTTATATCCTTTTGAAACAATTCATTCTAGATTTAAACAGTTCAGTCTAGACTAACATCGTTGCTTTTCCATACTTAGGAAAGGTCCCTAGGAACAGATTTTCTCAGTGCAATTTGTCTTTTGATAAATACAAATAATACAATGATATACCGTATCTCTAGATTTAGACGCTGTTTTGTGAACAGAACAAGGGAACAAGGTATCATTTAAAATTAAGAAAGGCTTGTGTCAGGATTGTATTATTTCTCCATGTGTTGAGCAAATTATTTGGAAAGCTGGACTTTATGAAAAGAATGTAGCTTCAGAATTGAAGGAAGACTCAGAGACAAACTAGTCATGAGATGACTTAACCTTGCTTGCTGAAACTGAAGGGGACTTGCTGCAGAAGATCAAACACTGTTGCCTTCAAAATAATTGCATCTCAACATCAAGAAAGCAAAAATTCTCACCACTAGACCAATAGGTGACGTCATGATAGATGGAGAAAATATTGAAACTGTTAACAACTTCATAATATTTAGGTCCAAAATTGATACACTTGGTATCAGGAGTCATGAGATCAGGAGATATTTTGCACTGGGAAAGTAGTCAGGGTCTTCTACAAATTACTGAGGAGCAGTGATGTTAGTTTGAATACAATGGTGTGCCTAATTCAAATCAAGGTCTTTTCAATGACTAGCAAGTGATCTGAAAAGTTGAATAATGAAAGGTGAGTAATGAATACAGATGGCAGAAGAATTGATCCCTTTTAATTGTTATGTTGAAGGAAAGTGCTAATAATCTCATGGACTCCCAAAAGAAAAAGTAGATATGTCTTGGAGAAGGTGAAGTCATATTACTCCTTGGCGTCAAGGTTGGTAAAACTTCATCTCACACATACTTTGGTCATGTTGCTAGGAGATGCTATTCCTTGGATAAGGAAATCATGCTTAGAAAGGTCCAGAGACAATAAAGGAGAGGAAGGCCCTCCACCAAGTTGATTGACACAGTGACTGAAGCAATGGGCTCAAGTGTGTCAGAGATTGATAAAGAACAGGATAGTGTTCAGATCTGTTGTACTTAGGGTCCCAATTAGTTATAATAACAACATCAACAGAAACACACACAAAAACCTTTAAAAAGGGAACTACAAAGTATTACTAAAAGGAGCAATAAAAGACTTAACTAAGTGGAAAAGTATTCACTGTAAGAAGATTCAACATAGTGAAAAATTATAATCCTACTACAATAATGAGCATATTGACAAAATCCAAATATAGATACCAAACTCATTTTTCCAAGAGAACTGGTGATTGATATTGTGTTGTGTAAGGATGTGTATGAATAAGAAAAAGGAAAAACTGAAGAAAACATTATTTTACTGTATTCTTATAATTTATTTTTTTAAAACAAATGTTTATTAAGAACCTACTATAGATACAGTCTGAGGATAACAATGGAAATATGAGCTATCCACTGTTCTCTAGGGGATAAACCTGTAATAGAGCAAATAAACAAATCTAAGAATAGTACTATGTTGTGGGTGATTTATGTAGCCCTATTCCAAATCGTGCACAGCAAATGACAATATATTCTTTAAGCATCAGAAATTGGTTAAACTATCTAGAGGAAAGGCTAGATATCAATACATATAGTTATGACTACTTGAACAAAATGTTCTTGACAAATGATTAGCATTTTCTCTTCAGAGGAGTTAACAAAGTCTCATAATTTTTATAACTTTCATGTATCTTGTTGTTGATTCTGTTGAATTGATTTTCATCCCTAGAAAGGTGTGTGCAGAAGTTAACTGCTCAATAACATTCTCAAGGTTAAGCAAATTTCCAGACTTGTCTTCTAAGTGGTCAGAATATTGCAAACTAATATCAAGTACACAAGACTACTTATTTAACAGAGATTTGCATATAGTAGACACACACTAAGTTGATCTATGTCCTTAGATTTTTGTTGTTGTTTCTTGCTTGTTTGTTTTAATATGTGAGTAGTATGTCTTCAGAGACAGGTGGTTATTTACGCAGAATGTTACTTAAAACTGAAACCAGAAAATAATTCAAAGAAAATTTATTCTTATCCTTATTACAACCCACATTTCATTTAGTGTTTCCAAGGTTGTTCTGATTATTTGGATAAACATATTTATAAAATCATAAGCCTAGGTTAGGATTTGTTCAGAAAAGAGTGAGATATAGTCAGAATATATAGTTTCCAGTATAAGTAGCTTCCTTTTAATTTTTTTCCCCCAGAGTTCTACAGACATAAAGGAATAAAGGGTATGAGCCTCAGCTGGCCTCATTCTATCTTGTGATAACTTATTTCTAATTTATGCCCTGACTACTCTGAGAAAATAAATTTTTAGGTTTTCTAAAATAAAAATATATTCAATAGAAGTAAATAAAGGTAGAAAACAAGTAACAAACAGTTTTTTTTAAACTTTGGAATTTTCTCCCCAATAACTTCCAGTTGTGATAAAAGGAAATATGATGTTATATAAAGTTTTCAATTGGTAAAGTAAGATATGTAGTTATTAACAAATTCTTAATATTTAGCTCTAAATTTTTAAAAAACATTTGTCACAGGAATTTTCAATAAAAGGACTTGAGAGGCGTGAGAAACATTTCTGTGAGTTCTAATAATGCCATTTAAAATTCACTGACAAGAAGAGTGAATGAAAAATATAACTATGAACCTTTTTAGTGCTTCTTTATATTAATTTTGACATTTTGAAACTCACTACAGAACAAAAGGTAATGTACAATTCTAGTTAACAACAACAATATTAATTTTACTTGTAATAAATTTTAACTTATAGTCATGGAGCTATGGTATCCTAGTAATGAGAAATATCGCTGGAATCTCAAAGGCAGAGAGTTTAGATCCACCAGCTGCTCACAGGAGAAGAATGGGAAATCTACTCCTATGTGATTAAACTGTCTCTGAAAAATCACTGGAGCGTTAGCTAGGGGTCGGTCCTGATTCAATTGTACACAGCAACAACAACAAACTTAATAAAAGGTCACAAATTATAGAAAACTAATTTAAGCAGAGAAGCATTTCCATTTATATTAAAAACAGTTCTATACATTTATCTGAGGACTCTGAAAAGATTGTGATAAAAGGTAGCTGTATAGATATTAATGTCACTATGTTGTTGTTGTTGTTGTTGTTATGTGCTGTCAAGTCACTTGCAACTCATAGTGACCCTATGTACAACAGCCCTAAACCCTGCTCAATCCTGTGCCAGTTGGACTACCTCTAACACACCCATCCTGATTACACCAGTCACTGAATCAATCCACCTCATAGAGGGTCTTTCCCTCTTGCGCTGTCCCTCCACTGTCCCAAGCATGATGTCTCTCTCCAAGGACCTGTTCCTCCTTACAACATGTCCAAAGTATGTCAGACAAAGCCCCAGAATCCTTGCCTCCAAGGAGCAGCCTGGTTTAACCCTCTGCAGGACGAATCTGTTTGTTTTCTTGGCAGTCTATGGAACATTCAATACTCTCCTCCAGTACCACAGCTCAAAGGCGTCAATTCTCCTTCTATCCTTCTTAGTCATTGTCCAACTCTCTGATACATAACAAGTGATTGCAAAGACGCACCTTAGTCTCCAGAGTGACACCATTGTTCTTCAGTACTTTGGAGAAGTCTCTAACAGCAGACTTTCCCATCGCAACATGTTTTTTGATTTCCTGGCTACTGGCGCCAAGAGTGTTGACCATGGAGACAAGTAGACTAAAGTTGTTAACAATCTTAATCTCTTCATCAACCATCCTGATGCTGCCAATTGGTCCAGTGGTGACAATCTTTGTCTTCTTGACATTGAGCCTCAATCCATACTGAAGGCTGCAGTCCTTTACCCTCTGCAGTATAGTGGAAAATAAAAAAAATTCTTTAAATTTTTTATCCATATGAAGTATGTTTTGGTTTTATGTGGTTTTGGGTAGCACGTGCTTGGAGAAGTTCAGTCCAGATTCTTTTTACTGTGCTAGGACACTTATAGTACAGTTTCTGTCAGTGAACTTCAATGAACTTATAGCTGCAGAGAAATGCTCTTGGCATGAAAATGCCAGAGAATCAAGCCTGAATTTCTCTTGTAATAGATTACAAGGAAAAAGGCAGTGTTTCTCCTGAGACAGACCACAGGAGATTGGCACACCCAGTAAACCAGGGGTTTCCAGCTGCCTCCCAGGTTGTCCTTGTGGTTTCATGGTTCCTGAGATAGCAAAAGAACGTTAGCAAAGAAAAACATAGCCAATTAGTAAAGAATTTTCTCTGTGACTTATCTCCTGGCAATTTTCAATAAAACAAGAGAGACTCTCAGCTGGCAGGCTGCAGTCTTGGAGCTGTATGCTATGGGAAGCCAATATTAAATATTTGTAATAAACTGAATGCTATTTCAGGATGTGGGAGAGGCACTGTTCAAGCTAGAGTTCACCCTGAGACACTAAGGTGATCTTTAAGGATTTACCAGATTCTTGAATTTGCTAACTCCTCCCTCCTAAGTCAAGCAGAAGATTTTCAATAGAAAGAGCTTGGCTTCATTTGCATTGAATTCTCTTTGTGATTTACTTCCTGATAATTTTCAATAAAGATACAGGGAAGTTGGAATGAGGGCTTCAGTAGAGAACTGCTGGCCCTCTGTTTTATTCTCTCTGCTCTATCTCATTCCTGACTGTCTGTCTCATTATTAATAATTATAAAAATACTTTATCCTTGGTTTGCAACAGTATTTACCCTGCCTTCACTCTCTCTGTTTTCTCTCCTTCATTTTTTAGTGTCTCCATCTCATTTATTCCTCCCAGTTGACAACACCTCCACCCATCCAAGCAGGATGTCCCTCTCCAAGGACTGGTCCCTCCTTACAACATGTCCAGCTTATGTCAGACAAAGCTTCAGAGTTCTTGCTTCCAAGGAAAAGCCTGGTTTTATACTTTCCAGAATGAACCTGTTTGTTCTCCTAGCAATCTATGATATATTCAATACTCTTCTCCGGAACCACAACTCAAACAAATCAATTCTTCTATTATCCTTAGTAATTGTCCAGTTTTCTGATGCATAGCAAGTAATTGCAAAGACCATGGCCTGAATCAAGTCCACAATAGAGTACTTGTTGGGGATTAATCTTTCTTAGGCTAAGCTCTACATTCCACCAAATTCTCCTACTATAAGCATTTTCTTAGGGTAAACTTTCCCTTTTTGAATATTCAATTAATATCCAATGGCATACACTTTTACTCTAATTACAATGTTTTTGTGTTGTTGATTGCCTTTGAGTTGAGCACGACTCATAACAACCTTATGACCAAAAGGCCTGAAGCTCTTCTATGGCTACCAACATTTATCAAAGTTCATAGAGTTTCCAGAACCATGTTGTTTAGAAAGTGGATCCCACTCCTGCTTCCAAATCCATCATAAAATGTTATTGGTTGAGTCACCTGTGATGCATACTGACCCTAAGTGCAGCAGCACTGAACCCTTCCCTGTCCTGAGTCAGTCTCTCTAATTCTTTTTTTTTTAATGTAACGCTTCTTGCTGATCTTCTCTGTATCGTTCCACATTTAGTATATGTGCTGCAGAAGGGAGCACAGTCTCCCTAATTCTGACACACTAATCCCCATTGCACCAGCCACTGTATCAATCCATCTCATCCAGGATCTGCCTTTCCTGCACTGTCCATTCATCCTTCTGAGCATGATGTCCTTCTCTGAGGACCAATCTTTCCTGGCCACATGCCCAAAATAAGTGAGGTATAGCTTCAAAGTCCTGACCCCCAAGGAGAGACTTGGTTTCACCCTCTCTAAGATGTAGTGATTTATTTTCTTGACAGTCCATGGTATGTTCAAAACTCTTCTCCAGCACCACAATTCAAAGGCATCTATTATTCTAATTACAATAGGTCCCACCAAAAATCTTAATAATTTGTCAAAATATCTCAGCATTCCAATAAACAACCACAACAAAAACCCAGGGATAGCAATATTAAAGAAGTTAAATGTAGCAAAACCTTTAAAATATAAACCTCTTAAGAAATTAAGTTACAGTTTCAACTTCATTTTTTTAAACTCATTTTGTCTTGAGCCATAAAGCAGCTTTTCAATTTTTTTTTCATTTTAGAAGTAGAAATACACTTTTATGTCATCTGCTCCACTTTATAGAAATAAATAATAACCATTTTAACCCCACATTTACAAAACCAAACCATATTTCTGTGCATCAGAAATAACAAATCCCACTCTTTTTGATAACAGTTGCAAAAGAGCTGATGTAATGTGGGGGTAGCTTAGTTTTACTTCTACTGATTTAAAAAATGGGAACTGTCCTCATCGGTAATATCCATAGGAAAAAACAGACATATGCTAGATCAGACATTCCACACCTTGTGTAGCATCTATTTCCACCAAACATTGGGTTTGACATTCATTGTTGACTCACAGACTTTACTCACAATGTGGTTCCAAGAGTGGAGTTTATTAGTGAAATAAGGTGGAGCATGGAAGAGGCAAATAATATCTCACAATGCAACTCCAGGTTTAGTGCAGCAATCCCAAGCCATATAAACTGCAAAACACAAAACATTAATTCGTAAAAAGTCCTGGTTTCAATTCAGCAACACAAATTCAAGAAGTCTCTGGTTTCTTCAATCATCCAGCAACATTTACCTCAGAACAGTTGTAAGTCAACTTCTGCTTAAAGTATCTTCCAAGAATAGCATAACCGTTTATTGTGGCCAGCACAAATGCAAGAAGTCTCAAGTTCCTTGGAACATTTTCTCCACAATAATGCCACAGTCTCTCTACCGCTATCACCAAGGTTTCTCTACCACCATCACCAGGGTCCCTCCACCAGTGTTTTGCTTTCAGCAGGATCTCACTCTGGTCTGGCTCTCACTAAAATCTTGCTATAATCTCCCTTAAGTCTTGCTGCTCAGTGTGGGAAGCATTCTCTCTCTTTCTCCTATCCTAGTCCCACAGCTGTTGATGATTTGCAAGACCACGTGTTTGCAGATAAGGTAGCTGAATGGAGACCAGAGGGAACTAAAATAATGACTAGAAAAGCCAACTTTTAAGCTAAAACTGCACTACCCTTTGACATTAAGTATTTTTCACATGTAAATGAAAATATTTTATATAAATTATTGTTGTTAGGTACCGTAGAGTCTACTACAATTCCTAGCAACGCTATGAACAGAAGGTCTGAACCTAGTCTCATCATAATTATCCCATCCTCATGATCTCTAAGATATATACAGACACATAAAGAGAGAGAAAATGAGAAGAGTGCTGGTGGCAAGTCTATAGGGAATTGCAATGCAAAACTAAAGGCTGCTAGTTTGAATCCCCAGCAACTCTTTAGGAGAAAGACAAAGAGTTGTTTCATGTGTGATTAAAGTCTCCAGAAATATACTGGAGGGTTGGGTCAACTATGACTTGGTTCAAACACTATAGCAATGAGAGAGAGAGGAGAGGAAAGAGGAGAGGAGAGGAGAGGAAAGGGGAAGGGAGGGGAGGGGAGGAGAAAGAACTCATAGGAAAATGTTGCATTGTCAACTCTAAGGCATTCATTTAGAGTCTACCAGCTACTCTTTAAGGAAAAAATGGGCAGTCTCCTCTCATGCAACTTAAATCCTCCAAAAATCTGCTGTAGTGTCAGCTATTAGTCAGTTCTGACTCCATGGTGAATTGCAACAACAAAAAATATATATTTATGTGTGTGTATATGTACTCACATGCGCACACACTCCCATAATCATGATGTAATTTGCAATTTGCAAATCATCTTCCCAATACAACTAACTAACATATAAGTGTAATATCTCAAACAGCAAACCAGGCATATGAATATCATGGTACTTAGCCCAGCTGAGGCCCCTGGAGGCATGGAAGGATGGGGTCCTTGATAGGTGCTTGCATTCTGCTAGAGCCTACAGATGACATGCCAGGTGCTGGAGCTGGAGATATCCAGCTGAAGCCCACAGCTGGGATCCGTGGCTTGCATAGCTAACATGGTAGATGCATGTTCTACTGAATGAGAATCTCAGAACATTTACTTGTATAAAACCTATTCCTAGACCAAGAAACTATTGTGGAAACTGAGCAAGGAAACATTGCATGGTTTAAAACTATAAAAGGCATACAGGGATATTATACCCAATGTTTTATGAATCTTGGCAGAAAGCAGAGAGTACCAGAGGAATGTCTATCTGTGCTTCATTGACTATGCAAAAGTTTTTGACTGTGTGGATCACAACAAGATGTGGCTGACTCTGAGAAGAAGGAGAATCCCAGAACATTTGATTGTGCTTATGTGAAACCTATCCTTCAATCAAGAGGCAGTCATTAGAATAGAGTAATGAGATACTCCATGGTTCATAATTGGCAAGTGCATCTGCCAGGGATGTATTCTATCTCCATACCTTTTCAATCTATATGCAAAACAGATCATCTGTGATGCTGGGATGGATGAGGAGGAATGTGGCATCAGGATTGGAAGAAGACTCATCAACAACTTGTGCTATGCAGATGACACCATCTTGCATGCTGAAAATGAGGAGGATGTGAAGTGTTTGCTGCAGAAGGTCAAGGATGGCAGCCTTCAAAATGGATTGAAGCTCAACATCAAGAAAACAAAATTCTCACCACTGGGCCAATTGGCAGCATTATTATGGATGGTGAAGGGATTGAGATTGTTAATAGTTTTGGCTTGTTTTGTTTAACAGTCAACACTCTTGGTACCAGCAGCCAGGAAATCAAGAGATAAATTGCACTGGGAAAGTCAGATGTCAGGGACCTCTCCAGCGTACTGAAGAGCAACTGCAACAGGCTGGAGACTAAGGTACACCTGATCTGAGCCATAGTCTTTACAATTGTGTGATACATGTCGGCGAGCTGGACAGTGACTGGGGATGATAGAAAGAGAATTGATGCCTATGAGCTGTGGTGCTGGAGAAGAGTGTTGAATATACCATGGACTGCTAGGAAAACAAACAGGTTTGTCCTGGAGAGGGTGAAACTAGGTTGCTCCTCGGAGGCAAGGATTCCGAAGCTTTGTATGACATAGTTTGGGCATGTTGCAAGGAGGAACCACTCCTTGGAGAAGTTTGGAAGAGTGGAGGGACAACGCAACAGAGGAATACCCTCAATGAAATGGATCTACTCAGTGATTGGAGTAATGCGAGTAGGTGTGTCAGGAACAGTGAGGCTGACACAGGATAGAGCAGGGGTTAGGGTTCTTGTACATAGGGTACAAGTTGCAAGAGACACGATGGCATATAACAACAATAACATTTATGGGGCTTATGTCCTCTCTCCACACTGATTCAACTTGTATGATCAGCAAATCAACAGAGAAACTGGATTCTATGAAGAAGAATGCAACCTTACGATCTGAGGAAGACTCAACAACAATATGTGTTATGTAGATGATACAGCTTGCTTTTTGAAAGTGAGTGTGATTTGAAGTGTTTGCTCCAGAAGAATAAAAACTATAAAGAAAACTACAAAACACTATTAGGAGAAACAATTAGAGAACTAAATGGATAAATATTCCCTGTTTGTGGATTGGAACTCTGAGCCAAATGATATTGACAAATCTACCTTAAGCAACATATGTGATCAACGCAATCCCAAAACAGACACCAAACTCAGTTTTCCAAGAGATAGAAAGGAAAACCTTATTTGGAACTGAAAGAGACCTCGAAGAAGTGAAGATCTTCTAAAAAATAAAAGCAAAATGGAGGGCATAGCACACCCTGATCTTAAAACATACTACACATCCATAGAAATAGAAACAGCAGAACATTGGTACATTGGCAGACACATTGACCCAGGAAATAGAATAAAAAATCAAGAAATTAATGCATCTACCTAAAGTCAATTAGTATTCTACAAGTAATCAAACTGTTAAAAGGGAAACTGACCTCTTTAAAATACCTGGAAAATTTTCTTCTAGTACTTCTTCTGTAATATTCTAAATGACTTCTTTATCACTCTCATGTTCAGTCATATATATGTTTCTTCTTTTGGTGCTCATCCCACATGATTCTAATATACTCTTGTCTTCCAACTCACAGACTCTCTGTTCCAGCTCTTCAGTACTAATTTTTGTCCCATCAGTATGTTGGACCTTCTGCCATTTCAGTCTTAATATTCTGGATTGCATTTTCAAGCTTTTCTGTTATTTCTAGTACTGTGTTGTTTGTATCCTCTCTGTCTTGTGATGATATTTCAAGTTCTTGTACATCTTTATCTATACTATGAATTCTTTTTCTACATTTTGCATTTTCTTTCATAACTATTCAAGTAGCTCCTCATTAAAATATTTCTTTTGGATCACTGTCCCTGGGATATTTGCTCTTTTAAAGGCTTTCATTGTTTCTTCCATCATTTGTATCTTCTTCTGTAGCTGTTCAAATACATCCACATCAACACAGTTCTTCTGATTCTTCCATTCTGGGGTATTCATTGGGTCTGATTTTTTAATCAGAAGGTTTCTTTTTTTTTATGATGACTGAGGCAGACTACTGCTTTCTTGACATTATGTAGGTCTTTTCTTAGTAGATGTTAGATTGTTGTAATTATATAAGATCACAGAGTACAGCAGTGTATTGTGAAGTATCAGTATTTTCACCTCAGGACAAAGTGGGAGGACTGCTGCCCTCCTGAAACCATGCTTCCACTTGAGTTTAAGAAATCCCACATTACGTAGACAACCATGATCAAGGTCCACATACCTGTGATATTGTTTCTCCTGGTGCAGGACAATGAAACAGCAGCAGGGTGATCTCCAGCTGGCAGGGAAGCAATCTCCAGGTGGTGGGATAGTGGTCTATTGCTCCAGGTGGAAGCACAGTCCAGGCCACACTGGAAATGCAGCCCCTCAACTTGGCTAGCAGTAGTTCTATAGCCATCTGGGATGTGAGTGCACCTGGGCTGGGTTATGCCCTTTAGCAGATTCTGGAGAAGTGGTGGCAGGAAGACAGTCCCAGGCCACACCACATAGCCCTTGGCATCTTGCAGCAGAACCAATGTAAAGTATGTGATGAGTGCTATCCAACCTCTTTCCATCTTCTTTGTATGTTTCTATTCACTATTTTGTCCATAGTATATTTAAGTGTTGATACTTGAGGCTTGATTTTCTTTTTTCCAGTTCTTTCAGATGAGAAATGCCTTGGTAATTATTCCCTTTTCATTTTTTATTTGCACTTCTCTGCTAATTCTGGTATAATACTTGGTTTTGTCTTCTTGGACTGCCTTTTGAAATCTGTTTAGTTCCTTTATTTTAGCATCTCTTCTCTTTGTTTTGACTTCTTTTTTTATTATTAAATTTTATTAGTTTTAATGAACATTTACAGGGATTTTGGGTTTTCATTCCTTCATTGCTGCACCATTCTCTCTACC
>NW_006400247.1:556738-558925 GCF_000299155.1 Elephantulus edwardii | reverse complement strand
GTCAAAGGTGATGCATCCTGTAGAATTGCTGTGTAAATAGGCTTTTCTTGGCCCGAGGGCCGGAACGGATGTCACGGGCTTTTGAGCCCTAATCCATATTGAAGGCTGCATTCCTTAACCTTCTGCAGAAAGTGCTTCAGGTCCTCCTCAGTTTCAGCAAGCAGGGTTGTGTCGTCTGCATAATGCAGATTGTTGATGAATCTTCCACCAGTCCTAATGTCACACTTCTCCTAATACAGCCCAGCCTCCTGGATAATCTGTTCTGCATATAGGTTGAAAAGGTATGGAGACAGGGCACATCCCTGGCGTACACCCTTCCCAATTTAGAACCATGCTGTGTTTCCTTGGTCTGTTTTGCCAACTGCCGACTGGTCCAAGTATAGGTTTCACATTAGCACGATAGAGGAACAAATTCTCCTAGAAGAAATATCCCTGCTTTTTTGCCTCTAAGAGGGTAAATTATGGTGACTACATAACCCAGAAGTCCAAAGAGAATACAATTGCAAAGAAACAAAGATTTATAGTTAATTTAAATAAATGCATAAAGTAGATTTATTACCTTCCATAATTGGACATGAATTCTTTGTGGATGAAATCTATAGGAAAAAGTGAGAACAGAATGGAGAGTATTAATACCTTGTGAAAAAAGGTACTGTTGATAACAAAACAAAATTATTTCAAAATTGGTAATAATTGAGTGATTTTATATATTAATTGGTTAATTTGCTTGGTTAATTTGCTTTCATTGAAAAATTTTAAGAAATAGAAATAAAACTTGAAATATGGTTGATTTATATTTTTTGGATGAAGGAGGGATATAAAAAAAGATATATTTATAATACTGAGAAAGGTGAAAAATTAAAGCCTAAAGAAAACGGAGTTTTTCATTTACCTAAAGAACAAGTCCAGTGGTGTTAGGAGAAGAAACTCCATCAATTATGTAATGAATTATATTAAAGATTATCAAAAGAAAATGTTCTTAAGCTTTGCATCCTACTCTGAAAAGGCAATCACTATTGCTTCAATAAATATCTGCTTAAGAAAACTGAAGCAAGATCCACACCTCTTATCACATAAACAAATCTACTTAAGATGGATCAGGGACCTAGAGGTAAAACCGCAAAGCATTAACATCATAGGAGACAATGTGGGACCAAGCTTAGAAGGCCTTGCCTATGGTATAAAGAGGCTGACAAAAAAGGCCAAAAATACATGACCTGGAAAGAATAAAATTGATAAATGATTTAGCTTTGATAGATTTAGCATTCTAGAGATTAGATACATGTGTGCATCAAAAACTTTTTCAAATAGGGTCAAAATTAAAAGAGCTGAACTCTCTCAGCATTTCTTATGCTAAAGTAACTAAAGAACACATTCAACTCACAAGTTGCAATGCTTAAAAATGCTGTGGGCACAATATTGGATGCTCTAGGAAGCATTAAAAGAAGATGGAAGTCCTTGGTTTTAGTCATAGTTCCATGAAGCACCTAGAGTTGTTTTTTGTATATGGAGTGGTGTGGATCTTGCTTGAGTCTTCTGCAGATAGTTTTCCAATTTTGCCAACACCATTTGCTAAAAAGACCGTTGTTTCCCCACATAACTGATTTCATCTCCTTGTAAAAAATCAGTTGATGATAGGTAGAAGGGCTGATTTCTGGGTTCTCAATTCTATTCCATTGATCTCTGTGTCTGTCATTGTACCAGGACCACTCTGTGTAGTAGGATTTGAAATTAGAGAGTGAGATGTCTCCTACCTTTTTTCTATTTTTAAGCAGTGCTTTGTTTATTCAGGGCTTCTTTCCATTCCAAATGAAACTGGAGATTGCCTTTTCCATCTCATTGAAGAGATTAAATATCTCAGTCATAAAAGGATAAATACTGCATAGTTCCACTGTTGTAAAACAGGATTGACATCAATGTGAGGGGAGACTGAGAAAGATAGGATAAATAAAGTATACTGCATTGAAACAGATGAGGGAGAAAACTCTTTAAAAGAGATATGTGATTAGGTATTATTGTCATGACACGAGTCCAGAATGAAGGCTGCATAGTGGAGTGTGGGAGGGATTGTATAACAATCAAAGAATTTTACTTTTCAAAGAGAAGAGCGAATTGGGGGAGGTAGGAGTGGGCAGAAAGGAAAGTGCAACAATGAATGAATGGAAATCCTCAGTCTCTGTAAACTTT
>NW_006400247.1:551396-556638 GCF_000299155.1 Elephantulus edwardii | reverse complement strand
TTAGCCATCTGAATGTCGTCTTCGGTGAAGTGCCTGTTCATATCCTGTGCCCATTTTTCTATTGGATTATTTACCTTTATCTTGCTGTGGTGCTCAAGTATTTCATAAATTCTGGAGTGCAGTCTTACGAGACTCTTCTGAAGTTAATGTTGGTCTTTTTTCTTTCTCCACTGTCTTTGTAATACGACTTTTTGGCATTGTTGCTCTTCAGCATTCTTGAAAAGTCCCTGACACTAAACGCTCCTAAATTAACTTTCCTTTTGATTTCTTCACTGCCAAGGCAAAGAGTGTTGATTATGGAACTGAACAAGGTGAAATTGTTAACAGTCTCCATCTTCCCCCCATCTATCATGATCCTGCCAATTGACCCAGTGGTATTGATATTCTGCAGTAAGTGCTTCAAATCTTTGTTCACTTTCTGCAAGCAAGGTTCTTTAATATGGGTAATCTCCTCCCATGAGATGTACTGTCTCTGAAAACCTGCTGGTGGATCAACTAGGAGTTGGCTGACTAGACTGTAACTAACAATAAAAATAACCTAGAAGAAATACTCAAAGTGGCTGACTAAAAACAAAAACAAAACACCAAAAACAACACAGAAGTTTATTCTTTGACAGTTTAGAAGGCTGTAAGTCTAAATTCAGAGCACTGGCTCTACAGAGAGTTTCCTTCGTTGTCAACCCTGGAGAAATAATCTTATTTCCTTCCAATGTCTTGAATCTGTAATTTCTCGGACATCTTCATGTAACTTGACATTGAACTTTCAGCTTTCAAAGATGTATATCTTCTATTTCTTGTAATTGATAGGTCATCCTAATCTCTGTTTAATTTTATATCTCAAAAGAGGCTGACTAAAAATACAACCTAATCTGTAGATTATATCTTGCCTCATTAATATAACTATCTTTAAAATGTCTTCATTACCATAATAAAGGTTAATATGTACAGCTCAACACAATATTCAGCATAATTTTACAATACTGAGAATTAGAGTCTTGCAGTTTTTTGTTACTATGGGCCGTCAAGTCATTTGCGCTGAGTCTCATTGTATGATACTTCTGAACTCTGTCCTATCCTGGACCAATCTCGCCAATTCTGTCACACCTACCACTGTTATCCAGTCATTGTGTCAATTCATCTCTTGTTGAAGAAGATCAAAGAATGCAGCCTTTAATATGAATCACATCTCAATGTCAAGAAGACACAGATTATTAATATTCGACCAACAGGCAGTGTCATGATGGATGGAGAAGAGATTGAAACTGTCAACAGTTTCATCTTGTTTGGATCCACAGTTAACACCCTTGTTACCAAAAGCAGGAAATAAGGAGATATATTGCACTGGTAAAACCTGCAGTTATGAAACTCTCCAAATTATTGAGAAACAGTGATGTCAGTTTAATTATTAAGATGTGTCTTATTTAAGCTATGATCTTTCCAATTATTTGCTATGCATTTGAAAGCTAGACAATGAATAAAAATTTTTGAAAAAGAATTGATGCTTTTGAGCTGTGCTGTTGGAGAAGAGCACTGAAGACCCCATGGCCAAGAGAACAAACAAATATTTCTTGGAGAGAGTGTGGCCAAAATGCTCTTTGGAGGCAGGATTGTTGAGGCTTTGCCTCACATACTTTGAACATGTTGCTAGGTGGGGCTATTCCTTGGAGAAGGACATGATGCTGCAAAGGGTGGAGGGTCGACAAAGGAGAAGAAGACCCTAAACTAGGTTGATAGACATGGTGACTGCTTCAATGGGCTCTTGTGTGTCAGGAAGTGTGAGGATGGCACAGGATAGAACAGGATTCAGATATTTTGTTCATAGGGTCGCTACGAGTCATACTCGAATCAACGGCACCTAATAACAACAATAACCTCACTCAGTGTGTCAATTCTTCTCATCTAGAGTCTTTCTCTTCTGCAGTGTCCACCCTTCCTTCCAACCATGATTTCATTCTCCAAGGACTGGTCCCTCCTGACGATGTACCCAAAATATGTGACACAGAACCTCAAAATGCATGCCTGAGTGGTGAAAGAATCTCTAGTCTTAAATGTTGTGAGCTGCATTCTTCCTATTCTTTGTTAGTAGTAATATTCCCATCTTCATTCACTAAATATACTCAACTTAAGCCTGTTGAGATGATAAAACTAATACCCTCATCAGAAATCTACATGCTCTATTTGCCAGTTCTTATCCTGCCATGTGGCAGAAGTAAAAGAAAATGACTTAAGAAAGTAATTTTGAGTAATAAACCAATGATAATACAGTTAGATCGTAATTGTATGCGTTGTAGCTCTGCTTGGTCAATAAATAAGTTCCTCTACTTATTGTACCCTGCAATATTGCAGTTATCATAACAGGGGATATTTAACATTGTCTTGGGATAAGATATTGTTTTAAAGACTTTCTATCATTTTTTTGTCTTTGTGTGAAGCTTTTTTATCCCTATTTCTGTAGTTTAGAAAAGCCAGGGGAACAAGTAGGTCACACACAGTTATGAGTAGGAGTTTTCTAAACATGTATAGTCAATATTTGTTGCAAACTGAGGGCAAAGTAATAATGAGGCAGACAACCAAGAATGAGATAAGAGAGAGTAAAGACAGGGGACTAGCAGTCCTGATGATTGAAGCAGCCAAGCCATGCCTCTCTCTGTATTTATTGAGAATCATCAGGAAGGTAAACAAAGGATAATCACAAAGGAGTAGAAAACAAAACCAAAGGATCATGGGGAAGTCTTTTGCAGATAAGGCAGAGTTCTCCTCTATTGTTTACCTTATGCTAATCTTAGGAGGGAGGGTTTCAGTAAATACAAACTAAGAAGGATGTTGATGCTTAAGGAATGAATGCCACTGTGTCTCAGGGTGAACTCCAGCTAGTATTACACCTCCCTTATATCCTGATATAGCATTTGGTTTATTATTAATATTAAATTTGATATTCAGCTTCCCACAAATATTGATTGTTGTTATGTGCCATCAAGTTGTCTGTCACTGATAGAAACCCTATATATACTAGCTCTGAAACCTGCCCTATACTGAACCAACTCATTATCTCCAACAGACCTAATCCTATGTCTCAAGTCATCAAATAAAATTCATCTTATCCTGGGTCTTCCTCTCCAGTGCTATTCCACCACCCTTCCAAGCATGATGACTCTCTCCAAGGACAGGGTATGTGGCCAATGAATGTGACACAGAGCATCAAATCCTTTCCTCCAGGGAACAGCCTGGTTTCACTTTCAGGACAGACCTGTTTATTCTTCTGGCAGTCCACAGTAGGTTCGACACACTTATCAAGCATCACAATTCAAAGACATCAATTCTTTTTCTACCATCCTTAGTTATAGTCCAGCTCTCAAATACATAGCAAGCAATTGTAAAGACTATGGCCTGGACCAGGCATACTTTAATATCTAGACCGATATTGTTGCTTCTCAGTACTTTTGAGAGGTTCCTGATAGTAGACATTCCTAATACATTTCATCTTTTGATTTCCTGACTGCTGATGCCAGGACTGTTGCCTGTGGAACCAAGCAAGTTGAAGTTATTAGCAGCCTCAATTTCTTCTGGGTTCATCATGAAGCTGTTGATCAGTCCAACAGTGAGAATCTTTGTTTTCTTGATGTTGAGCATTAATCCATATTGAAGACTACTGTCCTTCTGCAGCAAATACTTCATGTCCTCTTCAGTTTCAGCAAGTAAGGTTGTGTTATCTGCATAACACAGCTTGCTGACGAGTCTTCCTCCAATCTTGATGCTATATATCTCTTCATAAAATCCAGCCTTCTGAATGATCTATTCTGCAAATAGATTGAAAAAGTGTGGAGATAAGATGCATCCTTGATGCATACTTTACTGATCCTGAACCATGCAGTATTTCTTGCATTGTTCTAACTACTGCTTCCTGGTCCAAGTATAGATTTAACATGAGCACAATTAAGTGTTTTGTGATTTCCATTCTTCTCAAGGTTAGCACCAATTTGGTATTATCCACACAGTCAAACGTCTTTGCATAGTAAATGAAACACAGAAAGAGATTCCTCTGGTACTCTCTGTTTTCAGTCAAAATCCATCTAACATTGGCTATGATGTCCCTAGTACCACAGTTTCTTCTAAACCCAGTCTGTACATTTGTCAGTTCTATGCTGATGTCCTGTTCCGGTGTATTCAATAGAGTACCATTAAAATCGTATATCCTAGTTTTAGGAAGATAATTCTGGTAATTGTTTTCTTTTCTGTTACAATACCTTAAGCACTAACAGAAAATCTCAGATGCTTAATTTATTGATTTTGGACATGATCCAAGACATATTTGAAGTTGACACTTTTTACAAATTATTTCTTCTTTTAAAATGCAAATGTAGTTGTTGTTGTTGTTGTTGTGTGCCATAGAGTTGTCTCCAACTCATAGCGACCCTATGTACAACCGCCCTAAACCCTGCTCTGTCCTGTGTGAATCTCACTGTCTCAGACACACCTATCGCCATTACCCCACTCACTGAATCAATCCACCTTATAGAGGGTCTTCCTCTACTGTGTTGTCTCTCCACCCTCCCAAGCATGACATCCTTCTCCAAGGACTGGTTTCTCCTTGCAACATGGCCAAAGTATGTAAGACTAAGCTTCAGAATTCTTGCCTCCAAGGAGCAGCCTGGTTTAATCTTCTCAAGGACAACCCTGTTCGTTTACATAGCAGTTCATGGTATATTCAATACTCTTCTCCAGAACCACAGCTCAAAGACATCAATTCTTCTTCTATCCTCCCTAGTCATTATCCAACTCTGAGGCATAACAAGTGATTGCAAAAGCCATGGCCTGTCTTAGGCACACCTTAGTGTCCAGAGTGACACCATTGCTCTTCAGTACTTTGGAGAGGTCCCTAATAGCAGATTTTCCCATTGCAATACCTCTTTCAATCTTTTGGCTGCTGGTGCACAGAGTGTTGACAGTGGAGTCAAGCAAACTAAAGCTGCAAACAATCTTAATCTCTTCACCATCCATCCTGATGCTGCCAATTGGTCCAGTGGTGAGAATCTTTGTCTTCTTGATGTTGTTGTTGTTGTGATGTGCCGTCGAGTCGCCTGCGACTCATAGCGACCCTATGTGCAACAGCCCTAAACTCCGCTCTGTCCTGTGCCAATCGCACTGTCTCTGACAATCCCATCCCAATTATCCCAGTCACTGAATCAATCCACCTGATAGAGGGCCTTCCTCTCCTGCGCTGTCCCTCCGCCCTCCCAAGCAT
>NW_006400247.1:541645-545616 GCF_000299155.1 Elephantulus edwardii | reverse complement strand
ACTAATAAAAATATTTGGAAGGAGGAGTGGCATCCACTTTCGTAATACCTTGCCTCTAGAAACCCTATAAAACTGGAGAGAGGATGAAAGACACCCAAGTGTTGAGGACTCTCTTTCATAGGGTCATTATGAGTCGCCTGCGACTCAATGGCACTTAACAACAACAACAATAAAAATATGGAAAAAATAAAAAAAGAAGACAGAAGAAATACACAGAGCCAGCGCATCAAAAAGAATTGGCCAACATAGAAGAATTGCATGAAACTACATATGATCAAGAGGCAATGGGGATGAAGAAAGAAGTTCAGACTGTTCTGAAGGACTTGGCAAAAAAATAAAGCCCAAGAAGTTGATGGAATATCAGTTGATATAAGAAACAGATGCTGCCCTGAATGTGTTCACTAGGTTGTGTCAAGAAATCTGGAGGACGACTATTGGTCAATTGACTGGAAAAGATCCATATTTATTCTCACTCCAAAAAAACGGTGACCCAACAGAGTGTGGAAATTATTAAACAATATCACTAATATAACACTCTAGGAAAATTTTGCTGAGGATATACAGAAATGATTGGAACAGAACATTGACAGAGCAATACCAGAAATACAAGCTGAGTTTAGAAGAGGTCATGAAAGTAGAAACATTATAGTCAATGTTAAATGATTCTTGCCAGAAAGAAAAGAGGACCAGAAGAATGTCTATCTGTGTTTCATTGACTATACAAAGGCATTTGCCTATGTGGATCACAACAAATTGTAGCTGGCCTTGAAGATTATGGGAATACCAGAACACTTGATTGTGCACATGCAAAATTCATAATTGGATCAGAAAGTAGTGCTCATAACTAGCAAGAAAGCACTGCATGGTTCAAAATCAGAAAAGGAGTGTGTCAGGGATACAGCCTGTCTCCATAACCTTTCAATCAACATGCAGAACAGATCATTCAGGAAGCAGGGCTTTATGAGGAAGAATGTGACATCAGGATTGGAGGAAGATTAATCAACAACAAATGTTATGCAGATGACATAACTTCGCTTGCTGAAACTGAGGAGAGCCTGAAATGCGTGCTTGCGCAGAAGGGCAAAGACTATAGTTTTGAATATGGATAGAAGCTCAATATCAAGAAGAAAAAGATTCTCATCACTGGGCCAACTGGGAGTACCATGATCGATGAAAAAAGATACTGAGATTGTCAACAATTACAGTTTTCCCAGTTCCACAATCAGCATTCTTGGCACAAGCAGTCAGGAAATAGAAAGATGAATTCTACTCTCAGGGACCTCTCCAGAGTATTGAAAAGCAACAATATCAGTCTAGAGACTAAAGTGTGCTTGATCCAGGTCATTGTCTTTACAATTAGTTGTTATGCATCAGAGAGCCAGACAAGGACTAAGGATGACAGAAAAAGAATCGATGCCTTCAAACTGTAGTGCCGTAGAAGTCATGAACATACCACGGACCACCAAGAAAACAAATAGATGTATCTTGAAGAGTGTGAAACCAAGTCTCTCCTTGGTGGCTAGGATTTTGAAGCTCTGTTTTGCATACTTTGGCCACATAGACATGGGGGACCAGTCATCAGAGAAGAATATCATGTTCAGAGGATGGAGGGAAAGCACAAGAGAAGAAGACCCAGGATAAGATGGATCGATACAGTAAGAATAGTGTTGACGTGTCTGAATCAGTGAGATTAGCTCAGGATAGGGCAGGCTTCAGAGCTGTTGTAAATAGGGTGACTATAAGTTACAGGTGACTCGACAACACCTAGCATCAACAACAAAAAGAAAACCTACTGACTGAGAAAAAAATTTTGCCATATCATCTCAGAAAAGGGTCTTCTAACAAAAGTTTATACAATATTACAGGGCTTCTACAAGACAAAGACTTATAACCCAGTTACAAAATGGGCAAAAGACATGCAAAGATTTTTCAAAGAGGAAGACATTTGGATGGCCAATATGAAAATATGCTCAAAATCACTGCCGATAAGAGAAATACAAATCAAAACCAAAATGAGATACTAGTTAACTTCAGTAGCAGTGGCAAAGTTGAACAGGACAGCAAGCAATAAATTTTGGGGAGAATGTGGATAGATAAGAACTCTCATGCACAGTTGGTTAGATTATAAAATGGTACAACCCCTCTGGAAGGCAGTTTTGTGTATCCTCAAAAGCTTGAACATAGAAATTCCATATGATCCAGATATTCAACTGTGAGAAATATATACCCCCAAAATGACACACAAATTGGGATTTGTACACCAATATTTATAGCAACATTATTTAAATCACAAGACCATGGAGATAGCCCAAATGTCCAAGCACAATTGAATGGATTGACAAAATGTGGCATATTCATGTTCTTTGCTTTGTTAATGTGTTGAATTACACTGATTGTTTTTCTTATGTTGAACCATCCTTCTATACCTGTTAGGAATCCCACGTGGTCATAGTGAATTTTTTTTAATATATCATTGGATTCTATTGGCTGAGATTTTATTCAGGATTTTTGCATCTAAGTTCACGAAAGATATTGGTGTATAGTTTCATATTTTGATGGTGTCTTTACCTGGCTTTGGTATCAAGATATGTTTATGTCAAAAAAAATGAGTCTGGGAGAATTCCACCTTTTTCTAGTTTCTGAAACAGTTTATGTAGTATTGATGACAGTTCTTTGTTTAATAAAATTAACTTGTAAAACCTTCTGATCCACATCTATTTTTGGTTGGAAGTTGTTTTATTATCTTTTCAATTTATTTTTTTGTAATTGGTCTATTCAAGAGTTCAGTTTCGGTTAGTGTCAGTTTAGGTAGGTTGTGAATTTCTAAATATTTGTCCATTTCTACTAGGTTTTCATATTTGTTTGAATATAGTTTTTCATAGTATTCCATTTTCAACCTTTGTATTTTACTTGGTTCTGTTGTGACATTGCCCATTTCATCTCTAATTTGGATTATTTGTGTCTTTTCCTTCTTTTCTTTTATGAATTTTGCTAGTGGTTTGTCAATTCTATTGATATTTACAAAGAACCAACTCCTGATTTTTATAAAGGTTTCATACGTTTTTCTCTTTTCTATTTCATTTATTTCTGCCCTTACTTTTAGAATTTCAAGTTCTTTAGAGGGTGTTGGATTTTCTTGCTGTTCTTTTTCAATTTGTTGGAGATGTTGGGTTAGTCAATGGTCATTGATTCCTGTCTTTTGATATGTTTGTTTATTGCTATAAATTGACCTCTGGTTACTTCTTTGGTTGTTTCCCAGGGGTTTTTTTTGTAAGTTCTATTTTCATTGTCATTTGTTTAAAGAAACTTTTTAATTTCCTTTTTCTTTTTTCTCATTTCTTTTAGTACCCACTCATGGTCAAACAAGGTGTTGTTCAGCTTCTAAATGTATAGGGTTTTTTTTCTTCTTTATCCTCTTGGTATTAATTTCTAATTTTGTAAGATTGTGGTCTGAGAAAACGCTTTGTATTATTTCTATGTTTTTTAATTTGTTGATGCTTGCCTGTTCTAGAGAACGTTCCATGCACATTGGAGAAGAAGTTATACTGTGGGTTTTGTTAGATACATTAGCCTATAAATATCTATGAGATCGAGTAAGTTTATTTTGTGGTTTAATTCTTCAGTGTCTTTGTTGAGTTTCTTTCTAGAAGTTCTATGTTTTCTTGAGAGTGGTGTATTGAAGTCTCCAACGACTATAGTAGTGTTTTCTATTTCCTTTTTCAGTTTTGTTAATGTATGTTTTATATATTTTTCAGTTCTTTCATTTAATGCATAGATACTTATTATTGTTATGTTCTCATGTTTTATTGGATCTTTAATCATTTGGTAGTTGCGATCACCCAACACTTTCCCTGCCTCACCCCATTTGGCTCCACCCCAGTGCCTACACGTCTGGGCAATCAACTTGCCTTTAAACAGGAGTACCTTGACCTGTTTTAGCAACAAGAGATTGCCCTAGCAGGCGCTGAACT
>NW_006400247.1:502149-516472 GCF_000299155.1 Elephantulus edwardii | reverse complement strand
TATTTAAAATTTTGTTTTACTAACACTGCATGGTTTAAAATCAGGAAGGGTGTATGTCAGGGATGCATCCTATCTTCATATTTTTTCAATCTATATGGTAACAGACAATCCAAGAGACTTGGATCTATGAGGAGTAATGTGACATCAGGATTAAAGGAAGACTCATCAACAACATGCATTATGCACATGACACAACCTTGCTTGGGGAGACTAAGGAGGACCTGAAGTGCTTGCTGCAGAAGGTCAAAGACTGCAGACTTAAATGTGGATTGAAGCTCACCATCAAGAAAACAAAGATTCTCACCACTGGGCCAATTGTCAGCATAATGATGAATGGTGAAGAGATTGAGACTGTTAACAGCTCCAGTTTGCTTGGCTCCAGAATTAACACTTTTGGTGCCAGCTGTTAGACTATTAAGTCAAAAGACAAATTGCAGTAGGTAAATTTGCTGTCAGGGACTACTCCAGCATAGTAAAGAGCAACAATGTCAGTCTAGAGACTAAGGTGTGCCTGATGCAAGCCATGGTCTTCGCAATTACTTGCAATGCATCAGAAAACTGGACAATGACTAGAGATGATAGGAGAATTGAGACCTTTGAGCTGTGGTGCTGGAGAAGAGTATTTACTATATCATGGACTACTAAAATAACAATCACACTTGTGCTGGAGAGGGTGAAACCAGGTTGTTCCTTGGAGGCAAGGATTCTAAAGCTTCATCTGACATACTGAATGTTGCAAGGAAGAACCAGTCCTTGGAGAGGGACATCATGCTTGGGAAGCACAGTGCAAGAGAGGAATACCCTCTGTGAGATGGAATGAATCAGTGACTAGTACAGTTTGGGTAGGTGTGTCAGAGATGATAATGTTGGCTCAGGATAGGGAAGGATTCAGAGCTGTTATTTGTAGGGTAGCTATGAATTACAAGCAACTTGACAGCACCCAACAACAACATCATTTTGAAGGTTTTTTTAAATATAATTAGGACCCCCTTTTTTATCATTGTTCTTGTATGCTCTCAAAATGGAACGTATGCATAGTAGACTCTCCAGTGAGGTTAAGTGCCAGTAAATCACAGGGGAGGAGATTGCCTATCTTTCTCCCACAGAGCAGGTTGCAAAAAGCAAAACAAAATAAAACACAACAAAACCAACAACTGTGAGCCTTTGCAATGACAGCTCAGCTACTTACTAGTAGGTCATTGTCACTGTTCTTAAGTGCTTTCTAGCAGAGTATGTATGAATCATAGTCAAAAACAACAGAACTGAATCCTACATTATTCTGTAACATCCTTATAATTTCTAATACACTTGAAATCATTACTACAGTCAATGTCCCTATCCATCTCATTGGAATCTTCTTTTCTGCTGACTCTCCATGTTTTTAAGAATGATGTCAATTTTCAAGGCATAGCTTTTCCTAGCACCATGTCCAAAGTATGATAGATAAAGCTTCACCATTCTTGTCTCCAAGGAATATTCTAGTTCCACTTTTTCCAAGACATATCTGTTTGTCTTTTTAGCAGTCCATGGAATATTCAGTACTTTTCTCCAATACCATGATTCAAAGACCTCAATTATTCTTCTACCATTTTTATTCATTGTCCAACTCTCAGTTACATAGCAAGTGAATGAAAAGAACCTGGGTTGAATCAGACACAATTTAGTCTTCAAAATGACACCATTGTTCTTCAGTATTTTAGAGAGGTCTCTAACAGCAAACTTGCACAAAGCAATACATCACCTGATTTTCTGACTGCTGGTACTAAGGGTGTTAATTGTGTATCCAAATAAGATTAAATTATTGACAATTTCAATCCTTTTCCCATCTACGATAATGTTGCCTAATGGCCATAATGGTAAAGACCTTTGTTTTCTTGATGTCAAAATATAATCCATTTTGATGGCTTTAGTCCTTAATTGTCCACACTTTCAGCAAGCCAGTTTGTCTGCAGAAGAACAGGTTGTTTATGAGTCTCCCTTTGATTCTGATTCCACATTCCTCTTCATTGACTCCAGCTTCACAAATTATTTGCTCAGTATACAGTTTAAACAGATATAGAGAAAGGATACAACCTTGACACATATACTTCTTGATTCTAAACCACACAGTGTTCCTTTATTCCATTTGGACAACAGTTTCTTGGTCTAGATATAGATTTCATATAAGCACAAATAAATGTTCTGGGATTCTCCTTCTTCTCAATGTTAGCCATAGTTTGTTGTGATCTACATAGTCAAATGCTTTGCATAGTCAAAAAAAGACATATAGATATTTTCTTGTATTATCCTTTCACCCAAGATTCATCTCACATAAGCTATAGCACCTCTGGTGACATGGAATCTTTCTTCAAAAATAGATTGAATTTCTGGCAATTCCTTGTCAATGTACTGTTCCAACCAGTTTTGGAAAATCTTCAGCAATGTTTTACTTGCTTCTGACATTAATGATTTATTCAATAATTTTCACATTCTATGAGATCACCTTTCTTGGGAATGGAAACTAATATGGATCTCTTCCAGTCCATCAGTCAGACAGATTTATTTAGCTGTTTAACTTAACTTGAATGCAAGCTTTAAGATGATAGGTTCTTCCTCTTTCCTATTTATTAGTAGTTTTACTGAGACCATTTACAACAGTGCCCCTGGCATATGGGCATTAACTCTCTATTATTTATGGACTGATTTACTTGGATTCTGAATCTCTTTACTAAGGTTAACAAACAGGAAAGCTAAAAAAAACCTACACAGAAGTTGACACAGTGAATTAAATTCTTACCCTCACGCCATTAGAAATTTAAAATATATCAAATCGTTTTTCAAAACCTATCACCAGGATGGATGGTGAAGAGATAGAGATTCTTCACAGCTTTAGTTTGTTTGACTCCTTAGTCAACAATCTTGGCACCTGCAGCCAGGAAATTAAAAGACATATTGCGATGGTAAAGTCTGCTGTTAGGGACCTCTCAAAGTATTGAAGAGCAATGGTGTCACTCTGTAGACTAAGTTACGTTGGATACAGGCCATGGTCTTTGTAACCACTTGTTATGTATCAGAGAGTTGGACAATGACTAGGGAGGATAGAAGGAGAATAGATGCCTTTTAGCTGTGGGGCTGGAGAAGAGTATTGAGGGTAGCATGGACTGCTAAGAAAACAAACAGATTCACCCTGGAGAGGGTTAAACAAGGCTGCTCCTTGGATCCTGAGGCTTCGTCTTACATACTTTGGACATTTTGTAAGGAGGGACTGGTCCTTGTACTTCGGACATGGTCCTTGGAGAGATGCATGGGAGGGTGGAGGGATAGCGCAGGAGGGGAAGGCCCTCTATGAAGTGGATTGATTCAGTGACTGGGGTAATTGGGATCGGTGTATTGGAGACAGTGTGATTGGCACAGGACAGAACAGAGTTTAGGGCTTCTCTGAGTTGCAAGGGTCTCAATGGCACATAACAACAACATCCCCTATAAATATTCATATTTTGCAATATGCAAGTTACCCCCTTTGATTATTTACTGAATGAAGTAACTGTTTGCAACCGAAATATTTCAAATAAAATTAAATTTTTAAAAATGAAAAGACAAATACCTTTCAAGTGGTCAATTATTTATATGTACCAAGTTTTTAAATATTAAGAAGGAAGGAAGGAAGGAAGGAAGGAAGGAATTAAAAAAAGGAAGGCAAGAATAAAGGCCACCAAGAAAAACATCAATATATGAATATTCTGAAATACTAAGATTTATAAATAACTTCATTTAGGCAACATAAATATTATTATTGGAAGCATCATGATAGATGATGAAGTCATTGAGATTGTCAACAGCTTTAGCTTGCTTGGTTCCACAATCAACATTCTTGACACTAGCATCCAGGAAATTAAAAGAGAAATTGCACTGGGAATGTCTGCTGTCACAGAGCTCTCCAAAGTATTAAAGAGTAATGATACCAATCTAGAGACTGGGGTGTGCCCGATATTAATGACAATGGTCTTTGAAATTATTTGCTATGCATCGGAGAGATGGACAATGATTTAGGATGGTAGAAGGAGAATGAATGTCTTTGAGTTGTGGTGCTGGAGAAGAGTATTGACTGGTAGGAGAACAAACAGGTTTGTCCTGAAGAGGGTGAAACCAGGCTGCTCCTTGGAGGCAAGGATTCTGAAGCTTTGTCTGACATACTTTGAACATGTTGCAAGGAGGGACCAATCCATGGAGAGAGACGTCATGTTTGGGAGGGTGGAGGGACAGCACAAGAAAGAAAGATCTTCAATGAGATGGTTTGATTCAGTGACTTGGGTAATGGAGATATATGTAAGAGACAATAAAATTGGCACAATATAGAGAAGGGTTTAAGGCTATTGTATATAGTGTCACTAGAAGTCACAGGTGACTCAAAGGCACATAACAATAGCAACAACAAATATTATATAATAGAAATATTCTTGAAGGGAAACAAAAAAGATAATTTCTTCTACAACATATTTTCCTTTCATTGTGGTTTCATTAGAATTTTTGAAGAAGAGAAAAATTCTATTCTCCACTATAGCAATTGTCTCATTGGTCTTCTAAATGTACTTTATGTTGTATGAGTATTTTCTTAGTAATTAGGGTTCTTGTTGTTACGTGCCGTAGAATTGCTTGCAATTCATAGCAACTCTATGTAGAACAATCCTGAAACCTGCTCTATCCTGTACCAACTTTATTATCTCTGACATACCTACCTCATTGCTCCAGTCACTATATCAATCCATTTCATCAGTGGTCTTCCTCCCTCTCTCTGTATCTCTACCTTTCCAAGCATAACGTTCATCTCCAAGAACCAGTCCCTCTTTGCAACATGCCCAAATTATATCAGACAAAGCCTCAGAATCCTTGCCTCCAAGGAGCACCCTGGATTCACCCTCTCTAGGATGAACCTGTTTGTTCTCCTGGAAGTCCATGATATATTCAACATTCTTTTCTAGCACCAAAGTTTAAAGGCATCCATTGTTTTTCTTTCATTCCTAGTTATTATCCAGCTCTCTGACACATAGCACACAATTGCAAAGACTGAAACTGAGGAGGACCTCATGCACTTGCTGCGAAGGGTCAAGGACTGCAGCCTTCAGTATGGACTGAGGCTCAATGTCAAGAAGACACAGATTCTCACCACTGGACCAATTGGCAGCGTCAGGATGGATGACGAAGAGATTGAGAGTGTTCACAGTTTCAGTTTGCTCGGCTCCACAGTCAACACTCTTGGCACCAGCAGTCAGGAAATCAAAAAGCGTATCGCGATGGGAAAGTCTGCTGTTAGGGACCTCTCTAAAGTACTCAGGAGCAACAGTGTCTCTCTGGAGACTAAGGTGCACCTGATACAGGCCATGGTATTTGCAATCGCTTGTTATGCATCAGAGAGTTGGACAATGACTAGGGAGGATAGAAAGAGAGTTGATGCCTTTGAGCTGTGGTGCTGGAGAAGGGTACTGAATGTACCCTGGACTGCCAGGAAAACAGATTTATCTTGGAGAGGATTAAACCAAGCTACTCCTTGGAGGCAAGGATTCTGGGGCTTCGTCTGACATACTTTGGACATGTTGCCAGGAGGGACGGGTCCTTGGAGAGGGACATCATGCTTGGGAGGGTTGAGGGACAACGCAGGAGGGGAAGACCCTCTATGAGATGGATTGATTCGGTGACTGGGGTAATCGGGATGGGTGTGTCAGAGGCGGTGAGGTTGGCGCAGGATAGAGCAGCGTTTAGGGCTGTTGTGCATAGGGTCGCTATGAGTCGGAAGCGACTCGACGGCACATAACAACAACAACAACATAGCCTGGATCAAGTGCATCTTAGTTTCCAGACCGATGTTGTTGCTTTTCAGTACTCTGGAGAGGTCCCTGACAGCCAACTTTCCCAGTACAATTTGTCACTTGATTTCTTGGTAGTTGGTACCAAGAGTGTTGATTGTGGAACCAAGCCGACTAAAGCTGTTAACAGTCTCAATCTCTTCACCATCTATCATGATGCTGCCGTTCCAGTGGTAAGAATCTTTGTTTTCTTGTTTTCAATCTATATTGAAGGCTGCATTTCTTGATCTTCTGCAGCCAAGTGCTTAAGGTCTTCCTCAGTTTCAACAAGCAAGGTTGTGTTATCTGCATAACACAGATTGTTGATGATTCTTCTTCCAATCCTGGTGCCACATTTCTTCTCATGCAGCCCAGCCTCCTTGATGATCTGTTCTGCATATAGATTGAAAAGGTATGAAGATAGGACCCATCCTTGGAGTACACTCTTTCCAATTTTGAGCCATTCAGTATCTCCTTGCTCTATTCTGATGACTGCCTCATGGTTCAAGTATAGATTTTGCATAAGCACAATCAAATGTTATGGGGTTTCCTTTCTTCTCAGAGTAGTTAGAAACTTGTATTTTGCTTCCCAGTTTACAGCATAGTTTTATTTTTGCTAAGAAAATAAATGGAAACTTATTTCTGATTAAATATAAATGTAGTGTGTATTGTCAAGTTGGAACTGACCCATAGCTGACTCTCCAATGGGTTTATAAAAGCAGTTAATCTCACAGAAAGCAATTACCTATCCTCACATGGAGCAGCTGGTAGATTAGAACCATGTGTCTTCAGCATTGAAGCACAGCTTCTTGCCACTAGGCCACCAGTAGCATTTAAATTTTATTATTCTGCTTTTTCAATTCCTATTCTTATTGTGATTTTATTGTAAATTTGCAAAGAAATATATTTTTCATGAACTCATTTATACAGATTTATTTCTTCCTTCTTTCCTTCCTCCCTCCTTCACTCCCTAATACATGTTTCTTTTCCAGACTGTGAGCTGCATTATTCAAAATGTTTTCTTGTTCATTCTTTTGAAAATAGTCTTCCTTTTACCTATCGCATTGTCCTCTTCCTTATCTATCCACTCTCTTCCTGCTCTCCCCATCACTTTTCATTTATATTTAAAAATTAAAAAAACATTTTATTAAAAGAAGATAACTACAATTATTAGTAAGGATGAGAGTAGAAGAATTGATGCTTTTTTAGTAGTATTATTAGAGAATACTGAATATGCTATGGACTATTAAAATAATGAACAGACATACCTTGTAGAAAGTAAAACTAAAGTTCTCCTTGGATGCAAAGATGATGAAGCTTGGTCACACATATTTTGGACATACTGTTAGGAAGAAATATTTCTTGAAAAGGGACATAATGCTTGGAAAGGTAAAGGGTCTGCAAAAAGAGGAAGAACTTTAACTTAAAAGAGATGAACTGACACAGTGACTACAGCAATGACCTCAAATGTGTCATGATGAGGATGACACAGGAAAGGACAGGTTTCAGAGTTATTGTTCATAGGGTCATCATGAGTTGTAATTGACACAGTGATATATAACAACAACAGCAACATTATCATTAAAAACTACTGCAATGAATCTCCTTTCAGTTAAAAGCCCAACAGGTTATGTATTACCTCATCAAGACTCCTTAGTAATAGTGGATATTAGTATAACTTTTGTAATAATTTATTATTGTTGCTATGTTCCATCAAGTCATCCCTTGATTCATAGTGATCCTATATATAACAGAATAGAACACTAGCTAACCCTGCACCAAACTGACAATCACTGTTGTGTGTAAGTTCATTTTTACAGTTACATCAATACATTTTCTTGAAGGCCATCATGTCTTTAATTGACTCAGTTAAGTAAGCACTAGTGAGCATGGTGCCTATTTCAAAAGGGGAAGCAAGCTGTGCTGCAATCTCTATGGCACAGTTTAAATCTACCATTTGCTCCATGGGAGAAGGATAGGCAATTCCCTTCTATGCAATCGACTCCCTCTAAAAACCTGCCAGAAGATCAGCTAGGGGTTGGTACTGACTTGAAGGTACACAACTACAAAAAACAACAATATCCTAATAAAATTACCGAGTTATGAGAGATAAAGTCCCATCAATCTTACTTCTAAAAAGCATGCTGACTTTATTTTTACCAAGATTTTTTTTTCTTTCGGAAGTGTATGGTATATTCAATGCTCTTAGCCCACATCACAATTCAAAATTATCAATTCTTCTGTCTTTCTTGTCCAACTTTCACATTGTCTAACCTTCCATTGTTCAACTTTCACATGCATTTAAGATGGCTTAAATTAATATATATTGGATCTAGCACACCTTAGTCCTATAAATGACATTTTTCCTCTTTAACATTTTAAAGATGTTCTAAACAACAGATTTGCCCTTATCAGTAAGATTTCATTTCCAGTTGGTACTTCTTTGGCATTGACTGTAGATTCAAGTTTATATAATTAGTAATAGAATGTTGAAGCTATAGCTATTTTATATTGACAAAGAGGGGAACCCAGGTAGCTTACTGGCGAGAAGATGCACTGTCAACCTAAAGACATGTGGTTCAAACCCACTAGATGCGCCACAAAAGGGGGAAATCTTCTTCAGTGTGATATATAGTCTCTGAAAACTAGTTGGTAGGTCAGATGGTTGGTTCTGATTTAATGGCACATAACAGCAATAATAATTGATTTCAGTATTTCATTCACAACAACTTGTTTTTTGCAGTGTTTTGCTCAATTTTGCAATTTAATTATTTTGTATAAGTGACTCTTAGAATTTGGAAACTACTAATTGTTTACTAAACAAAAATGTATGGTTTGAGTACACCACTCCACTGCTGTGTAAAGATAAGAGAAAGTGCTCCTGATAAGATGTACAGCTTCAGAAACCCAATGAAGTGTCACTAGGAGTCAGAATTAATCATATTTAAATAGTGATAAAAATCATAGTGTGGATTAAGTCCTTTGTTATAAAGAAGGTTGTTATGTGTTGTCAAGTCAAAACCAATCTATAGTTGACCCTCCAGCAAGTTTTCAGAGGCTGTAAATACACTGGATATCTTTCTCCGTAAAAGCACCAATTAGTGGATTTGAAATGTTTGTCACTGAGATTGCAGTGCAACTTCTTACTACTAGGACACCATACTTTCCTAGATAGAAGAGATCTACCAGACCTGTGAAACTCATACGGTACTGTTTCTTGGCATAACCTGGTGAGCCGATACCTATAAATGTGAGAACTATACTTGGATGAGGAATCGGAAATCAGAACAGAGCAGGGAAACACTGCATGGTTCAGGAACAGGAAAGGTGTGTGTCTGTCTATATGCAGAACAGTTAATTAGGGAAGCTGGACTTTATGAGGAGAGATGTGGCATCATGATTGGAGGAAGGCACATCAACGATCAGTGTTATACAAATGACACAATCTTGCTTGCTGAGACTGAGGAGAACTTGAGGTGTTTGCTGGAGAAGGCAAAGATTTACTCCTCTGCTCCCACCTCTTCCCCCTTTGGGCTACCATACATATTTCATTAGTTATCCTTCTATTTTTATATGATGGTATTATGCAGTATTTATTTTTATGAGACTGAGCTAGTTAACTCAGCATAATGCTCTCCAGTCTCTTCCAAGTTATGTGATATTTTTCAAAACGAGGGTGGAGGGACAACGCAGGAGGTAGATTGAGTCAGTGACTGGGATAATTGGGATGGGAGTGTCAGAGACAGTGTGATTGGCACAGGACAGAGCAGAGTTTAGGGCTGTTGTACATAGGGTCGCTATGAGCCACAAGCGACTCGACGGCACATAACAACAACAACCTTTCTCAATCCATTCAGTTGTATTTGGACATTTGGTCAGTCTCCATGTTCTTGTGATGGTAAATAATGTTGCTCTATGAAATGGGAAGGATCTGGTGGGGACTTGAAAAGACAGAGTAATGATGGGCAAGGTTCAGTTGTGATTAATTTAGTAAAACATAATGTCTAGGAATGATTGTATGAAACATAATATGAAAGAAGAAGAGTATGAAACACAATCTATATAACTTTGTAAGCAAACCAACATAAAATTAAAAAAGAGGAAAAATGTCTACTTTTTAGATATATTCAAATATAGTTCAAAGGAAAAAAACAAAAAAAAAAAGAAAACTAAATTCTCACCACTGGGCAAATTGGAAACTTCGTGGTACACAGAGAAGAGATTGAGATTGTTAACAACTTTAGCTTGCTTGATTCCACAGTCAATACTCTTGACACCAGTAGCTGGGAAATCAAAGGATGAATTGCATTGGAGAAGTCTGCTGCCATGGATCTCTCTAGAATACTGAAGAGCAATGATGACAATCTGGAGATTAAGTTGTGCCCGATCCAGGCCATGATCTTCACAACTATTTGTTATGCATCAGAGAGCTGAACAATGACTAAGCATGATAGAAGAAAAATCAATGCCACTTTTGAGTTGTGGTGCTGGAGAAGAGTGTTGAATATGAACATGGACTGCCAGGAGAGCAAACAGGCCTGTCCTGGAGAGCGTGAAACCAAGCTACTGTGGCCAGGAGGGACCAGTTTTTGGTGAGGGACATCATCCTTGGAAGGGTCGAGGGACAGTGCACTAGTGAAAGACTCAGGATGATATGGATTCAGTGACTGAAATGGAGAAATTGGGTTAGGTCTGATGGAGATGAAAAGACTGGCTCAGGATAGAACTGGGTTCAGAACTATTTTACATAGGCATTATAAGTTACAAGCAACTTGATGGTACATAATAACAACCACAGCTATCTATATGCTATTAAATCACTCACAAAAAGTATAAATATGCTCTATAGAAGAGAGGTAGGCATTCTCCTTCCTTGAGATTTACTGTCTCTGAAAACACACTGCAGGAGTTAGCTCTGAGTCAATTCTGACTTGACAGCACACAGCAACAACACAGATATATGAATTATTTAAAAATACATAAGTGTACATATATATTCTGTTCAGGGCTCTCAAGTCAACTGGGACTTACAGTAATACTATGAACAACATATGAAATTTTTTATCTATCTTGCACCTTCCTCAGAATTTCACCATGGACTAGGATCAAATTCATTGTTGCAGCTACAGTGTCAATCCATCACACTGAGGATACTCCTCTTTTGCTGATCCTCTACTTTTTCTCCACAATGTCTTTTTCCAAGGACTGGCCCCTTCTGAAAATATGAGTAAAAGTATGTGAGTTATTTTCATGAACCTTGCCTTTAAATAGTGACCTAGTTGTACTTCCTCCAAGATAGACTTTGTTCTTTTGGCGGTCCATAGTATGTTAACTATTCATAATTCAGAGGCATCAATTCTTTTTTAATCCTCCTTATCCATTGTTCAACTCTCACATCCATATGAAATAATTGAAAATACCATGACTTGTGTCAAGTTCACTTTCGTCTTTAGACTGAAAACCTTGCTCTTTAGCACTTTCAAGAGGTTGACAAAAGATTTGCCCATGCAATAATAAAGCTTTTAATTTCTTGACTATTGTTATCAGGAATGCTGATTGTGAATTCAAATACAATGAAATTAATGACACTTTAAATATTTCCACACTCCATCATGATGTCTATTAGTCCAGTTGTGAAGATTTTTGTTTTCTTGATGTTATTACTCATATTGAAGGTTATAACTTCACGTTGAGTCTGGTTTACTTTCTGTGAACAAATTTTTGCCGTCTACATAATGCAGTAAATCGATGAGTCTTCCTCTCCGATTCTGACTCCACATTCTTCTTCATAGAGTCCATATTATTAAATTATTTGCTCTTAATACAGATTGAATAGATATGGCAAAAGAATACAACCTGGATACTCACCTTTCCTCATTTTAAACTTTATAGTATTTCCCTCTTCTATTTGGAGAATTTCTTTTTGGTTTATGTATAGATTTTTCCATAAGCACAATGAAGTGCCCTATATTTCTCATTCTTCTTAATGTTGTCTATAATTTACTTTGATTTACATAGCTTTTGCATAGTCATTAAAAGAAAGTGAATGTATTTCTGATTTCTGTTTTCGACCAAAATCTATGTAACAAAAAACAGTGATATTCTTTGTTATGTGTCCTATCCTGAATCAAACTCGTATTTATGGTAGTTTCCTCTGGATGTAATGTTGCAGTCATATTTTTTTAGTGCTCAATTGTTGTTGTTAAGTGTCATCAAGTCATAGATAACTCATAATGACCCTGTGAATGAAAGACCTGAGCACTGTTCATAGAGTTTCCAGAGGCAAGCCATTTAGGAAGTAGATGTCACTCCTGCTTCCAAGCTTGTTTTAATTGGAGAGCTCCACCAAACACTGTCACCATGGGTAACCATTATCGCATTTGGTACACCACTGTTACAGTGTTTAGTATCACAGAGACCATAAGTTACCTCTGTACAGCAATGCACAGTCCAGTGCTATACCACTTAGAATAATGTTTGACCAAAAACAACTTACAACCAGGCCTGAGGGCGACAGATGAAAATCACCCACCTTGGGCTTGGTGGGAAAGCATAACTTTCTGTCTACTAGGCCAATGTAGCTTTCTCTATGTGGTCATTATTATTGTTGTTAAGTACCATTGGGTCATCGGCAACTCATAGCGACCCTATGAACGAAAGACCTGTTCATAGAGTTTCTGGAGGCAAGCGATTTCAGAAGTGGATGCCACTCCTGCTTTCAAGCTTGTTTTAATTGAGACGCTCCACCAAACACTGTCCACCATGGGTAACCATTATCTCATTTGGCACATCACTGTCACAGTGTTTAGCATCACAGCAACCACAAGTTACCTCTGTACAGCAATGCCCAGACCAGTGCTATACCACTTAGAAGAATGTTTAGTTCTCAAAATATACAAAAAGTATATTTCATTTGATTTATGTGTTTATTATGTAAATACTCTAATTTAGCAATTAAATTGTGTATATAAAACTGTGTAAAATTAATACAAAATCTACTGCAATGGAATGGATTCAAACTCATTACATCCCTCTATCAAAGAGTAGAACTGTCCTTCCACAGATTTCTGAGGATGTAAGAGCCTAGTGAAAGTCGAATTTCTCATTTTTCTCCTCCAGAGCAACTGGTAAATTCAAATTGCTGACCTTTGTAGTTATCAGTATAATGCTTCCAGGGCTCCTTATGACATTGTCTTTGCTGAGCACAATTGAGTAAAATGAACTAATGTCTGACGTTCCAGTGGATTTTCAGAGGTACTAATTCACTCAGAGGGAGACTGACCATCTTTCTCTCTCAGAGCAGCTGGTGGATCTGAATCACATTCTTTTGGGTTGCCAGCACAATTCCTTACCACCAAGCCACAAATTTATTTTATTAAGGTAAATACAATTATATATAAATTTATTATTTGCTGTGCTATTTTCCTAACATAAGTGACATTAGTCTGTCTTAAGTAAAATTTCATTCTTTATTTACTTGACACTCTCCTATATAGACAAGAACAAATTCTTAAAAAGTTTTTGTGTTGTTTTTATTTTTTTCTTGCTTATTAAACTTCAGCCATTTGTTATGGTCTCACACTCACTAGGTTTCGACAAAGGCAGTAAGTGTTTTTCCAGAACATAGATTTTTAAATGAGGTCCCGGCCCAGTGGGCTTACAACCTAATTAAACAGAGACAGTTGACCAACATATGCCCACAGACTACAGTTGGCCACTTATTTATTCTCTAATTAACATAAAGCAGCAGGACAACAACTCCGCCTATGCTCAGTGAGCAAGAGAGCGTCTGTGTGTGCTGTAGAACTCTGCGTGATACAAGCCAGCTTCTTTCTGCAGATTTTATTTTCCAGCATGCATTATCTTGCTTCTCTCTTGTCTCTATAACTAATATTCCTGTGCATATCTTGCTGTGCCTATATATGGCCAAGCAAACAGATCCTCACAGCACCAGAACCATTTAGTTCAGCTGCCTTGATGATCCGTACAGGTCATGGAATAGTTGATTTGACTGTGGTGCACATGACTCAACTCAACTCAACTCTAGGTCACAGTTAACTAAAATGGTTACGCCAACCTTTAATTTAGTCTTTCCTGCCATGAAAGAAAGGATTTAGTCTGAGAATATTAGATTGCCAAACTGAACAGCCTTTTTTTCTGTTCCCATTACACTTTCTAATCCTTACTCCAAGTGTTCAATATATTAACTCTCCCTATTCTGGGGATTCTCACAAATTTCTACAAAACATTTGAAGTTCCACAAAATACAAGCAATTTAAAAAAAAAAAGAAAATAACCCAACCAGGCAAACTTACATATGTGAGGTTATTAGGATGTGAAAAATACAGAAAAACACCAGAACCTCTCGTATTATATCTAAGGAGAAAATGTTGTTGTTGTTGTTATGTGCCGTCGAGTCACCTGCGACTCATAGCGACCCTATGTACAACAGCCCTAAACTCCGCTCTGTCCTGTGCCAATTGCACTGTCTCTGACACTCCCAT
>NW_006400247.1:490146-500724 GCF_000299155.1 Elephantulus edwardii | reverse complement strand
GTTGTTTCATGAAATTCTTCTGTGTGTTCCAATTCTTTTCGATACAGTGACTCAGTATATTCCCTCCATCTTTTTTTAATACTTCTGGGATCATTTAACGTTCTGCCGAAAGCATCCTTGATTATAGCAACTCGAGATTTGAATTTGTTCTTCAGTTCCTTGAGCTTAAGATATGAGGAGCGAGTTTGGCCCTTTTGACCCCCACTCCCCACCCCAAAAGCACGTGACATCCGTTCCTGCAGAAAGGTCAAAACAGAGGCTCGCTCTGACTGGCTACAGTTGGGCACCTCACAGGACAGCCACCAGACCCCCCCTATCTTCCCAGGTAATTGGAGATGCCAAAAGCAAATTGAGTATATTACGCTGTAGTTTTCAACCTGTCATTGGAAAAGCGATACTCTTTTCACTGGTATTTTTCATTTTACCCTTTTGTATTTTCTTAAAAAATAAAATAGTGTAGTCATCAGAGAATGTGACTGCCTATGATATAATTTCTTTGTTTAATTATTATGCTTTAAAAATTTCATATAAACGAGATTAAAAATTGGTTAATATCACTACATTTTTAAAGTCTTCTCTCATATGAATTTGAAATGAAAATATTACATATTTGACCTAGTTGAAACTTAACATCTACATAGTCAGAAAATCTCTGTGGGTTACAATGGCCTAATCCACTACCTATCATGGGGATGGACAGGATCAGGTAATGCTTAGACTGGCTACTACCAATAGGAGCTAAGAAAGACAAAGATACTCTTTATTTTCCTGTAAATTGCCAATGTATCAACTTAGTGCTTTGTTACTGAAATAAAGAAATAAAAGTAATTATATTAAAATGTAACTTAAAAATTAAACATTTTAGACATAATTATTTAAAAAAAGAACTTGCCTTCACAAATTAGTAATGGGGAGAAAAGAATTGAGGCAAAACGAAAAGCCTATTTAACTCTATATTTCTGGCTTTTGTAGTTGCTTTTAAACAGTCTCAGAAATAATTTTATTTATGCTTTTGTGTGATAAATTGCATTGTTAAAGACTAGCTCTATTTTAAAATTTAAAAGTTTCTTCAATTAATGTGCTTCATTTCAAAAATCAGATGTTGTAGAATGAAATTATCATTTTAGTCCTTGAGAGTCAGATTACTGTTTCAATTTATTTCTTCCTCTATAAAAATGTAATTGTGCTCTGAAGAATGAAAATAAAATCTCAATTTTATTTTAAATACACAGCAAAACTCAGTGCAGTATCTTCTATTTAAAATTGTGTCTGAATTTTTTAAATAAAGCATATTTTTTTGTTTGCTTTTAAAAAATTCTTTCCCATAAAAGGCACGAGCTGTCCTTTTCATCATGGAAATTTCATGCAGTAAAACAGGAAATTCCATCCATGTTCATCTGACCTCAGGGCCTCCTCCAAGCATGCTGGAGAATCAGTGCTCTGTCACTTCCTAGAATAGAATTCATTTTAGATTCTTGTATTACCTGCCTCTGGTAGTTGTGCACTTATTTGCTGACTGACTAAGTTATTATAAATTTGGAATGATACAAGTATACTTGATTAAATAGCTTTCAATTCAATATTTTTAAAATTAAAACTGAATTTCAGCAGTTGAAAGTGCTGTGCTCCTCTTCTCACATAATTAAATACTTAAATATCTTTAAATTCTGACATAGGAATAATACGTCAAAGGAAGGGATTACAAGTTAAGAAGCAATAGTGACATCATGAATCTTAAAATTCAACTTATAAAATATTTTAGTGATATAAATATCTTATTTAAAAAAACATTTATTTCCACATAATTCCAACCATTTTCAAATCAACACAATTAAAAGGTAATAGCGTGTCAGCATTTTTAAGATTTAGCTGTAGTGATGGCACCTAATAAGTAGAATCAGCATGTCTGGGTTCCTGCCAGCTGACCATCTGTGTTGGCAATCCACAGAGACTCGTAACAACTGGACCTTTTGGCACATTTAATTACATGGAGCAACTACCAGTTCAGTTTTAGGTTTCAACAAAATAGAGCATTATCAGAAGACTGGATTAATTGATTTGACATTGTTTTACTGCTCTCATAATTTTGTAAAACAGGAGAACATTTCGATGAGTCATAAGGAGTTGAACTCACACAAATTAAATGAGTTAAGTGAAGGCTCTCTTTCTTACCAGTGCTTGCTAGATATTTTGAAGAATAATCCTAGTCCTCTGAACCAAACAAAATAATACAGAAGAAAATAAGTAGTGCATTACAATTATTTTTAAAGAACAGCATTTAGTAATTTTTAAAAAGAAGTAATTTTATTCTTTTAGTATTAGGAAGGAAATACATATTCCAGGTTGATAGATTACAGAATGTTTTATAACCCAGGTTAATAACAGAATATAGTCAGAATAGCTTGTTAAAAATATATACAGTCAGGTGAGGTTTGAGCCTCACAACTTTAGACAAGTGTTACAAAGTTACAGTCTTGACCAAATTGGCTCTCCTCCCACCCCAAATTTTCCAACAAACTTGGGCAAATGCTCTTAGTTTGGCTGTGATTCTGTCCAGGCCTAGGGAGGGGAGGGCTGGAAGGGTAGCAGCCAGCTCTGTCTCACGTCAGGAATCTCTGATCCTCTGCTTCAGCTATGGCTGCTAGGAGGGCATCCTACATTCTTGTGCTGCTTCTTCTTCCTCTTTGTCTTCTTCGTCTTCATCTTTGTTTTCGTCTTTCTTCTTCTTCTCTATTTTGCTGGTGAGAAAGCTCTAATCTGCTGCTGAAACTGCTCAATTTATTAGTGAGACTAGTCAACCCTTTTGAAGATTGGTAAAACAGGTCAATTCTTTTGTGGAATGGTGAGATAGCCAATCTCCTTGTGGATGGCTAATACACCCTTAACTGCATATTCCTGCTCATCCACATGACAGAGTCAAATCAGTGACTAGAAAAGCCATATTGAAAGATAAACTCTACACTGATTAAATGAGATCCAGCTATATTATGAAGTGTAATTGCCTTTGCCCACAATCAGTTGACTGTGTGAATCACAAAAATTGTGACTGATGTTGAGAAGAATGAGAATCTCAGAACACCTGATGACTGTGCTCATATGAAACTGATATCTAGATCACGAAGCTGTAGTCCAAACAGAGTAAGGGAGTACTACATGGTTCAAAATCAAGAAAGGAGTATATCAGGTATGTATCCTTTCTCCATATATTTTTCAGTCAGTGTTTAGAGCAAATTATCTGAGAAGCTGAACTCTATGAAGAGGAATGATTAGGCATCAGTACAAGAGGAAAATTCATCGACAATCTGAGTTATGCAGATGACACGACCTTGCACACAGAATTGTGGAGAACTTGGAGTTTTTGCTGAATAAAATCAAAGATTGCAATGCTTAATGTGGATTTATCTCAAAATCAAGAAAACAAACATCCTTATCAATGGGCCAATGTTGTCATTGTTGTTGTTGTTAGGTGCTATGACATTAAGGGTGATTCATAGCAAACTTACATAGAAAAGAGCTGAACCCTGTTCTGTCCTGTGTCATCCTTACAGTTCCAGACACATAAGAGCTCATTGGGTAGGCATCATGCCAATTAACCTGGTTAAGGGTCATCCTCTCCTTTGCCGGCCCTCCACCCTTACCAGCAACATATCCCTCTCCAAGGAAAAGACCATCCTAGCAATATACCGAAAATACTTGAGGCAAAATCGCATCATTCTTGTCTCAAAAGAGCCTTTAGGCTGCACCCTCTCCAAAACATATCTATTTGCTTTTTTTGGCCATCCATGGGATGTTCAGTGCTTTTCTCCAAAACCACAGTTCAAAGGTGTCAATTCTTTTCTGTCATCCTTATTGATTGCCCAGGTCTCAGATGCATAGCAAGTAATCAAAAAGACTACAGCCTGAATCAGACTCACCTTAGTCCTCAAACTGGCATTATTACTCCTCAACAATTTGAGGAGACCCCTAACTGCAGAATTTCACAGTGCAATGTGTCTCATTATTTCATGACTTCTGGTACCAAGGTTGTTAATTGTGAATCCAAGCAAGATAAAGCTGTTGATAGTTTCAATCTCCTTTTCATCCATCATGACATTGGCTATCAGTCCAGTGGTAAGAATCTCTGTGTTGTTTTTTTTACATTGAGATGAAATCCGTACGAAAGGCTGAATTCTTTGATCTTCTGCAATGAGTGCATCAAGTCCTCTTTATTTTAAGCAAGCAAGAAAGATGTGATTGACATTGAAAACTTTAAGACATACCATATAACAGAAGCCAATAATAATGAAGGAGGAAGAAGAAGAATCTGCATTGAAAGCATGGGGGGGGGAGGTAAATAAAGTCCCAGGAATCAATGGGATATATATTGACTTATTTCAATTAACAGATGTAGCCTTGGATGCACTCACCAGTCTATGCAGGAAATATGGAGGACAACTGAATGGCCAATGGATTGGAAGAAGTCTATACTTGTTCCCATTTCCAAGAAGGGTGATCAACTAAATGTAGAAACTATCAAATAAGCACATGCAAGCAAAATACTGCTGAATATCATTCAAAAAAGGCTAGAAGAGTGTATGGATAGGGAATTATCAGAAGTTCAAGCAGAATATAGAAAAGGCTGTGTCACTAGGGATATAATTGCTGATGTCAGAAGGATCCTCTCTGAAAGTAAGGAATATCAGAAAAATGCCTATTTGCAATAATGAAAGATGCTATGGGAAATATATTGAATAATACAGAAAATATCAAAAGAAGATGAAGACAGTGTTACTCATCACTATAAGGATATGGAAATAACCCAAATATCTCCAACCACAATCAAATGAATTGAGAAGTCATGGTGCATACACATGATGGAATATTACATAGCACAAAGGAGCAATGATTTTGTAAAACACTACTTACTTGGAAGGAACTGGAGAGGATTATGCTAAGTGAATTATTGTCTCATTTGTACAAATACTGTATAAGACATTATTTGTAGAAATACATAGGTAGTAAAAAGTGTATAATGATCTAAGAGGGGGAGGGTGGGAGCACAGGGGTGAGGATGAATGGGTGGTATAAATATAGGGTCGTACAAGTTGATAGATGGAAGGAGAGGGTGGGTTAAATAAATGGAAACTATCCAGTGTGAAAAAGAAACCAACCACAATGTATACAGATTTTTTAAGTAAACTCGAAAAACATAAGAAGTTGGGTGTGGTTTTTTTTTTTAAAAAAAAACAAAAAAGATGGAGTACGTACACAATCACTGTGCCAAGACAAATTGATCAAATGGGCCAATAATCAGTATTATAATACATGGAGAGGTAATTGACATCACTAATGATGATTTCATCTTGCTTGGAATCACAATTAAGCCTGTTGGCACCAGCAGTCAGGAAATCAAAAGACAAATTGCATTGGGGAAGTCTGCTGTTATGGATCTCTCCAGAGTGCTAAAGAAAAATGTTGTCAGTGTAGAGACGAAGGATCACCTGATTCAGGCCGTTTTCTTAATCGCTTTCTATGCATCTGAGACTTGGACAATGACTAAGAATGCCACAAGAAAACTTGATATCTTTGAGTTGTGATGATAAAGAAGAGTTTTGAACATACCATGTACTTCCAAGAGAAGAATTAGGACTGTTTTGGAGAAGGTGATACCAGTTTGCTCCTTGGAGATAAAGATTGTAAAGCTCATTCTCATGTACTTTTGGTATGTCACCAGAAGAGACCAGTCCCTGGAGGACATCATGCTTGGAAGGGTAGAGGGAAGCACATAAAAGGAAGTCCCTAGATGAGATTGATACAAAGACTGGCAATGGAGTCAGGTGTTTTTCTGAGATGGTGAGAATGCCTCACAATCAGAGTCATTGCTCATAGGGTCACTATGAGTTGTGTTTGACTAAATATCACATAAAATAACAACAAGAACAGTTGACTCATCTCACTACTTTGTTGTGATGGTAGTCAGAAATTACAGACCAGGTGACAGAAATGATGTTGGAGATTGAATGGTTGAATTTGTACAATCAATTATTTATTCATTGATTAATTGCAAATATCTTTAAAAAAACACACATGAGGCTCCTGTATACATATCACCTGATAGACTACACCAGAATCAGATTGACTAGATATATGGAAAGTATCACTGGAGAAGCTCAGTATCAGAAGTCAAAACCAGGCTAGGTTCGTAGAACAGAAAATTAAATTCTCACAGGCAAGTTCAGTCGAAGCTGAAGAAAATTAAAACAAGTACCACTTGAAATTTAAAAACTTCATAAAAATGTGTTTGAAGCAATAGACAATAATTGAAGATTAGTTGAGCTACAGAATGACATCAAGGATATCACCCAAGAAGAAACCAAAGGTTTTAACAAAGTCAGGGGAGAAAGAAAAATCCAAAATGGGTATCAGGGGGGGAATAATTGTTGAGGTAAAAAGCAGGAGCAGTTATCAAAAGCAGCTTGAGAAGACAAAGGAAATATTTTGAAGGAATGTGCAAAGACCTAGATCTGGAAAACAAATGGGGAAGACTTTGTTCAGCAATTCTCAAGCTAAAATAACTGAAGAACAAATTCAAGCCTCAAATTGAAATAAAGAAGGATGCCATATGCAAAATCTTGAGTGATCTAGGAAGAACAGAAGATAGAAGGAAACAGAAGATAGAAGAAAGAAGATAGAAGGAAAACACTGAGTCAGTGTAGCAAAAAACAACAGGCAGACAAAGAAACAATTCAGGAAGTAACATGTGATCAAGGAATATAGAAGACAGTAGAAGTTCAAGCTGCTTTAAAGGCATTAGCAAAAAATAAGGGTCCAGGAATTGATGGAATACTAACTGTCATGTTTCCATAAACAGATGCAGCCTTAGAATTGCTTACCAAGCTATGCCAGGATATTTGGAGGATAGCTACTTGGCCAATTTACTGTCTGGAAGAGATCCCTATATGTTGTTCTTGACTGTCATTGAGTCAGAAGCAACGCATTGCTTACCCTCCACTGGATTTTCAGAGGCAGTAAATCACATGGGAGGAGACTGCTGATTCTTCTCCCACAGACTGCATGCCTTCAGGATTGCAGTGCAGTTTTTTACCATCAGGTCTTCCTTCCATATTTGTACACATTTCCAATAGAGTGTGGAAATTACTGAATATTATAATTAATATCAGATGAAAGTAAAATCTTGCTGAAGATTTTTTTAAAATACCTAGAACAGTGTGTATATATGTATGGAGAGAGAGAGAATTGTCAAAAATTCAATCTGGATTTAGAGGAAGACAATCTGCAGGAAAATCACTTGGTCAACTGACTGGAAGAGATCTGTATTTGTTCCCACTACAAAGAAAGGTGACCCATGTGGAAATTATCAAACAATATGATTGATATCACATGCAAACAAGATTCTCCTGAAGATTAGCTGAAATGACTGGAACAGCACATCAACAGAGAAGAACTGCCAGAGTTCAGCCTGGATTTAGAAGAGGCCATAGTACTAGGGATATTATAGATAATGTTAGATGGATCTTGGCTGAAAACAGGGGGCACCAGAGGAATGTCTATCTTTTTTTCATCGGCTGTGCAAAGGTATTTGACTGTGAATTGCAGCAAACTGTGTCTGATTCTAAGAAGAATAGGAATCCAGGAACACTTGATTGTACTTATGCAAATCCTATATTCAAACCAGGAGGTAGTCATAAGAACAGAGCAGGAAAATACTGCATAGTTCAAAATTGGGAAGGGTGTACACTAAGGATGTATCCTATCTCCATATATTTTCAATTTATATACAGACCAGATCATCCGGGAGGCTGGGCTCTATGAGGAGAAATGTGGCATTAGGATTGGAGGAAGATTCATCAACAATCTCCATTACACAGATGGTACATCCTTGTTAACTGAAACCGAGAAGTCCTTGAAGAGCTTGTTGCAAAAGGTCAAGGACTGCAGCCTTCAATATGGATTGAAGGTCAACATCAAGAAAACAAAGTTTCTCACCACTGGGCTGATTGGCAGTGTCATGACAGAGAGTGAAGAGATTCAGAGTGTAAACAGCTTTAATTTGCTTAGCTCCACAATCAAAATCCTTGGGATTAGTAGCCAGGAAATTAAAAGATGAATTGAATTGGGAAAGTCTTCTGTCAGAGACTTTTCCAAAGTACTGAAGAGCAAAGATGTCAGTCTGGAGACTAGGGTGTGCCTGATCTAGGCCATAGTGTTTGCAATTACTTACTATGCATCAGAAAGCTAGGGATGACAGAATGAGAATTGATGCCTTTGAGCTGTGGTGCTGGAGAAGAGTATTGAATACTACATGAACTGCTAGGAGAGCAAATAGGTTCATCCTAGAAAGAGTGAGACCAAGCTGCTTCTTGGAGGCAAGGATTATTTATCTGACATACTTTAGGTATATTGCAAGGTGGTACCAGTCCTTGGAGTCACCTGCGACTCATAGTGACTCTACGGCACATAACAACAATAATGACATAAGAAACATCACTGCTGACGTCAGATGAATCTTGGGTAAAAACAAAGAATACCAGAATAATGTCTATTTGTGTTTTATTGCCTATTCAAAGGCCATGACTATATTGACTATGCATAGTTTGGATTATAAAAAGTTATGGAAAATATCAAGAATAGTGGTAATCTCAAGACACTTAATTGTGCTCATGCAAATCCTATACCTAGACCAATAAGTTGTAGTACAAACAAAGCAAGGGAATACTCCATGGTTTAAAATCAGGAAAGGTATGAGTCAGGGCTGTGTCCTTTCTCCATACATATTTAATCTTTATGAAGAACAATTCATTCAAAAACCTAGAAAATATGAAGAAGAATGAGGTATCAGAATTGGAGGAATACTCATCAATAACCTGTATTGTGCAGATAACATAATCTTATTTGCTGAAAGTGAGGAGGACTTGAAAAACTTGCTACAGAGGTTTATAAGACTAAAACCTTCAATATGAGTTACATTTTCAGATCAAAAAAAAACTACAATCCTCACCACTGAGCCAAGAAGCAGCATCATGACTAATGAAGAAGAGATAGAAATTGTCAGTGGCTTCAACCTGCTTAGATGCACAATCAACACCTTGGAACTACCAAGTAGGAAAGTAAAAGGCATATTGCTCTGGGAATGTCTATTGTCAGGGACCTCTCCAAAGTGCAGAAGAGCAAAGATGTCACCTTGAAGACAAGGGAGAAATGGATAGAAACCATGAAATTTTCTATTAATTTCTGTGCATCTGATAGCTGGATAAGGGTGATAGACTAACTGATGCCTATGAGTTGTAGTACTGGAGAAGAATATTGAAGATACTATGGTGTACTAAAAGAACAAACAAGTTTGTCTTGGGAAAAGTACAAGCAGTGTGATACTTGGTGGCAAGGAGAGTAAAACTTCATTCAAGTACTTTGGGCACATTATTAAGAGGGGACAGCTCTTGGAAAAGATGGCATGCTTTTGTAGTTTTAGGGTCAGCAAAGTAGGAGAGGACCCTCAACTGAATGGACTGACACAGTAAATGCAAAGATGCACTCTAATGTGTCAGAGCTGATAATGATGATACTGGATAGTTAGAACCATTACTCATTGGGTTGCTATGAGCTGTACTTGACTTGAGGGCATCATCAACAACAAGAAGATTAGTTGATGCAATTGCCAATCACATGTAAGTATCTTAGAGCAAAGCCTACACCAGGATTTGAGCAAAATTAATCAACTTTAATCAAGTAGACACATGAAATGAACCATCACATTAGATAACAGAAAAAAAAGAGCTTAGGAGAAAACTTTTCTAAGGCCTGCTCTACATTTTTTCCTGATTTATTTGGAAATTCTTTATTTTATGAGAATTAAAAAGGACAATAGAGGAATTACAGCTGCAATTTTCTTTAGAAGTTAGAATGGCAAGACTTTGTTTTAAGCACTTTGGGCATGTTATCAGTCTCTGGGGAAGGATACCATGCTTAGTAAAATAGAAGACTAGCAAAGAAACTCTTCAATAAGATAGACTGACATAGTGGTTGCACAAATGGACTCAATATTGTGAAGAGGGTGCAAAACAAGCATTTTTAAATTTCTGGTGTACATAAAGTCACTATGAGTCAGAATTTACCACTGTCACATAATAACAATTTATCAGAAAAAAAACAGACATGTTTTATGTCTTTTAAAAACAGACTTGCAGGAACATGTAGTTTTTATGCTCAGAACATGCAGTGGAAGACTCAGGCTAACCTAGGTTTCCTACTGTGATGCCTCTTTTTAAGTCTTCGGTCTAGTATCACCCTTTTGAGATTGATCTTAATTCCATTAGCATCATAGGCAATTTAACTCTTTCTCTTTCAACTCTTAAAATTATTATTTTTCTACCAGCAAGAAGGTGCTAAAATTACCATCCTATATTTTAAGAATGTGCATTTGTCTAGGCCCATTTGTTTTCTTAGCAAGGCACCAATATATTATATTTAGAAAATGTTGTAGTTGAATTAAAACAACTATGAGATATCATTTCACCCCAGTCAAAATAGCAAAATGTAACAGAACAGCAAGCAACAAATGCTGGCGAGGTTGTGGAGAAA
>NW_006400247.1:483250-489071 GCF_000299155.1 Elephantulus edwardii | reverse complement strand
TTATGAAAATTAATAAAATATAATTATAGAAAGAAAAAAAAAAAGAAAATGTTGTAGTTGTTGTTATGTGCCATCGAGTCACTTGCAACTCATAGCGACCCTATGTACAACAGACTTAAACCCTGCTCTATCCTGTGCCAATTGCATTGCTCTAACACACCCATCCCAATTACATCAGTCACTGAATCAATCCACCTCATAGAGGGCCTTCCCCTCCTGCGCTGTCCCTCCACCCTTCCAAACATGATGTCCCTCTCCAAGGACCGGTCCCTCCTTACAACATGTCCAAAATATGTCAGATGAAGCCTCAGAATCCTTGCCTCCAAGGAGCAGCCTGGCTTAACCCTCTGAAGGATGAATCTGTTTGTTCTCCTAGTAGTCGATGGTACCCTCAATACTCTTCTCCAGCACCACAGCTCAAAGGCATCAATTGTTGAATTGAAAAGGTCTGCAATATAAGCTTCATTATTCTAAATAACAATATTTTAAAAAGGAATATGAAACCAAAATACTTGAATTTTCATTATAATAAATCTTTCTTTTTAAAATATCAGTGAAAATTTGTAAAACAAAACTTTAAACCCATTGCCATCGATTAGATACCAACTAATCACAACATTGTAGTACAGAATACAATGGCTGTTAGGGTTTCCAAAGCCATAAACTTAACAGAATCAGACTAACACTTCTTTATGCCTGGGAGTACTGGTGGATTTGAATCACTACACCACCAGGGCTCCTTATACACAAGAAAAAATTTCACCAGTTCAACAATTTAAACAACATGCCTTCAGGATTGCAGCACAATTTCTGGCCACCAGATTACCAGTATTCCTAACAATAATTCACTGACAGTGATAGCATTCTTCAAGCTGGGCAACCATTATAAACTCTTCTAAATTATTCTATCATTATTAATGTAAATTCAATTTCCTCTAAGAAAAAAGTTAGAGTATATGTGTTTCATTAGGCTCCAGAAGAATGTTCCTATGTCCAAGAATATTTCCTCTTCACATACAGGTCATTTTACTTACACACATGCATATGGCCTTAGGTCCCTTCCTGGAGGTTAGACCAGAAAAACCTGACCATCCAGTCAATCCATATCTTAAGTTAATTGAGCTTTTTACCTCAAATGATTCTGAGTGTGTTCCATCATCATTAATTACCACATGAGTGGGATGAATAGAAAATACTTGTTTAGGTCTTCTTAATGTTGGGTAAAAAGATCCATTGGTTCACCCAAACTCCTGTAGTGTTGCCTTAGAATTTTTGTCTCAAATCTATCAAAGTCAACTATAATTATCCCATTCCTAAGCAACTATCTTTAGATTTCCACCCTACTACTGTATATCCTTTCTCCATAGTCTCTTCCTGCTTCCCTATGAAACACCCTGATATTTCTTGTATCCTTAAAGCTCATTGGGAGATGTCTTTTCAATAGAGCTGACCCAACTTGATCAATTATTGTCTTGTTCTCCAGTAGCAAAGCTATCTGAGATTGCCTTACTGGAGGAGCTCCTGTAATTACCGTCTCTGCTATGCCCTCCTTCAGGGGCATAGTCATTGAATGAATGTTTTCAGTGAATAAAGCCATTTCAACATGGCTTGCCCACGTATAACATCAACTGTTTCCTTTGGATTGTTACATTTCTTACTTAGAAAATTAAAAGAGCAGCTCCTCTGGGAGCTATAAGTAAATCTATGCACATATTTAATCCACCCTATCAGGCTAATCATCTCCTCTGGGTTAATCTGTTGTGTGGGTTTATCTTACAATATTATTTGTTACAGTTGGATAGATAATGGTGGGTCTTGCATTAATCCAAACATGTTTTTCAATTCTGCAGTATTCAGAACCACAGATGCCTCCCCTAAATTCATCACTCTTACAATCCGTTTCAGTAATGATTGATCAAGATAATGAACAGAGCTACAAACTTATGTATTTCATCTATGCCAGATCCCTGGTTATAATAATTTCTTTATCCTACCCATCTGCCTCATGGTCTAGGACTACTTTTTTTGTGACCAAAAATCAGAAAAGTATTTCTAGTTGCTTTCACATGTGTTTCCCTTACCTAGTAGGGCCTGAGATTAAGGGACATAATTCCTTCCTGGTACAGCTTTGTTCAGTTTTGATTTCAGCCTTCTCAGTTCCTATAGTTTTTTTCTCCTTTGCATATGCTGCCACTATTGATAGCAAAACTCTTCCCTAATCTTCCTGTAATTCTGCCTGTATCCAATTAATCAGCTTCTCAGGAGTTTAGTCCATTAATTTTGTATTTCATAAGTAAATTTTGTCTTTGCTATATAATAGCTTCATTCTTCCATGGGTATTCCTTAGCCCACCTAGAGTTTAAAGGCTTTTATTCTTTTGTTTAGTTATTTTACTCTAAAAACACATGCTACAGAGAGTCTAGACCTTTGTAGCAAACACCACTATCCTAACACCAATTTTGTTATTGTTATTATTGTTATTATTTGTTCCACTAAGACTAATAGCAGACTATTCCTAAGAAGTCTTAGGTGGATGTAGACCCAAATGCTTTATGAGTTCTATAAGGCCATAGATTGTAACTTTAATAGCTCCATCTGTAGCTCATTTCCCAAATTCCTCTATGATCCTTGGGTTCAGTGAATTCCTAGAAGGTCCTCCAGAAACTCAGACCTGTCAGGAGAATGATTCATGTGACTGCAGGTATGTAGGCCAATTTTTGCAGAAACTGGTGGGCAGGCTGGATGCAGTTGGATGCTTTGTCCACTATTTCTCATCCTCCAGCAGGCTTGGGTTAAGTTAACACAATCACACTACTGCTTCTGTGTTGGTGTTATCAAACACCCCACAAAAAGGAGAGTACTCTCTTATATTGGTCCCACAGTTATTGATGATTTGCATAACCATGTGTCTACAGTTAATGTAGCTGGAGATTATTCCTCCAGTAGGGCCTAGGAAAGTCAATTAGCAAAGTTTCTAACACCACAGCCCCAATTCATTTCACTTTGGCCTTATAGTAAGTTTTTACTTCCTGTATCTCTTGTGAATTAGTAGGATTATGATTCATTATGAAGGATGAAATAACCTAGGTAATTTCTTGTCTGCAGAAATAGAATTTAAAGTGAAGGTCTCCAAGATATCTTTCTTTTCTTCTCCCCAGAAAAGTGATCTGGGAAATTAAAGATGATTGATACCCCATAATCAGGAGTCACTGAATAATGATAAGGAATAGAACTCTGTAATAAATATATTTTATGTTTGAAAATAAGAAATATCTTTTATGACATTTTGAGACATTTTTGTTACTTCCACAAAACAATCTTCATATAAAGTTAGTAAGCCCTCTAACTTTGTACACATAAGAGCATTTTCCATGTGCAAGATTTCCCATGGAAACAGGTCTTGAAATAATGTAGATTTCTGGCTATTAAGCATGTACAGAGCTTAAGTTATATGTCTGAAATGAAACATTTATGTGAATTGTAACACACTGACTGGTAAGAGGAGAAGCCCTGGGCCTACCTTGCAATTTGAAACCTTAAACAGAGATGTGTGTGTGTTTGTAAGATTCTTCTGTGTAGTGATTGACCAGCCTCAAATACAGACATGTATAGACTATTATTGTAGTTACTTCTATTAAAAAAAAAATCTGCTTACTATTTAACATATTAAAGCAGTGCTTCTACTTACCCTAAATTTTGATCAGTTTAATGATCTGTAATAATTTAATGTACTTCAGTTAGAAATCAAGAATGGAAAAGAATAAAATATCAAAATAAATAGTAAGTATCGTGCTCACTTTGACAGCACATATACAAAATTAATAATAAGTATAAAGTTAGATAAATGTTTAGATTTATTTATGATTATGTGTTTCCAATGTTTATATGTGGTATGTGAGATGGAGTATGATTTTAAAATGTGCTTATTAGTGTTGACAGTTTTATTCATCATAATCTACAAGGGCCAAGTAAATTTTATTTTGAGTGACCTAGGGAATAGGACTGCATCTGTTATTTAAAACATGACAGTTGGTATTCCATCGAATCCTAGGCTCTTATTTTTTTGCCAATGACTTTAGTGCAACTTGAACTTCGTCTTTTATTACCTTTGGCTCTTGTTCATATGGTGCTTCTGAAATTTTTCAGTGTCAAACAACTCCTTTTTGGTACAATGACAACATAATCTTTTCATATTCTTTTAATGTTTCCTTTATAATTTAATATTTTTTCATAGTTATTTCCCAGTATTTTTTTTTTTATTTCCCAGTATTGAAACTCAAGGTTTGAATTTGTTTCTTTCAGTTTGAGAAAGGCAGAGAGTATGTTCTTTTCCTATTTATTTCTACAATTCCAGTTCTATACATATTTCATTATAATATTGTCTTTGTTTTCTTGAGCTTCCCTTTGAAATCTTCTGTTCATCTCTTTTACTGCAGCAAAAGATCTTTTTAAAGTGCCAGAGATCTCTTTAAAGGTATCATTTTGAAGGCTAAATTATGTCTAATACAAGCTGTGATATTTTCAATCACCTGTTAAAGCTGTACAACCAATAAGCAAGACCAAAGAATTGGTGCGTTAATAGTGTTGACAAGGAATATAATTGTGGACTGCATAAAGAGCATAGAAGGTAATTCTGGAAGATGTACATTCAAAGTACTCTTTAGAAATTATAAGACTTCAGGCATATTATCAGAAAGGATCAGTTTACTAGAGAACAGTATGCTTGCTACAGGAGAAGCTGAGTGGAAATGAGGAAGACTCTAAATGAGATAGATTGACACAATGGCTTCAATAATGCATGTAAACAGTAACAACTGTAAGGATGGCACATGACATGGCCATGGCATGCTTTTATTCTGTTGTTCATTGAGTTGCTATAAGTCAGAGCCAATATGATGACACATATCAAGAAGCAATAACATGCATAAAATAACTCCAGTGTTACATTGGTTAAGCAAATTAGCCAAGAAAAGGCTAGTAGTTGAAACATCTTGTTTGTTATTGCTGTTGTTGTGTGCCATTGAGTTCCCTGAATCTCATAGTGACCTTATGGATATTAGCTCTGAATCCTGCCCTTTCCTGAGTCAGTCTCATCATCTCTGACAGATATAATGCCATTTCTCCAGTCACTGAGTCAATCTATCTCTTCCTGGGTCTTCCTCTCCTGCACTGTCCCTCCATCATTCCAAACATGATGTCCCTCTCCAAGGACTGGTCTCCCCTGGCCACATGCCAAAAGTAAGTGAGATGATGCTTCAAAATCATTGCCTCTAGGGAGCAACTTGGCTTCATGCTCTCCAGGACTGTTTCTTCTTCTTCTTTCTTTCTCTCTTCTCTCTCTCTCTCTCTCGTGTGTGTGTGTGTGTGTGTGTGTGTGTGTGTGTGTTTCTTCTTCTGGTAGTCCATGGTAGGTTCAACATTCTTCTCCAGCACCACAACACAAAGGCATTGATCCTTCTTCTATCATCCTTAGCCATTGTCCAGCTCTCTGAAGCATAACATGTAGTTGTGAAGACCATGGGAATGTATCAGGCATAACTTGGGTTCCAGACTGACATTGTTGCTCTTCGGTACTCTAGAGAGGTTCTTGAGAACAGACTTTCCCAAAGCTATATATCTTTTGAGTCCCTGACACCTCGTGCCAAGAGTATTGATGGTAGAACAAAGGAAGCTGAAGTTATTAACAATTTCGACCTCTTCTCCATCTATTATGAAGTTACCAATTGACCAAATGGAGAGAATTTTTGTTTTCTTTTTTTTGTTTGTTTTTTAAATTTTTTTTTAATTTAATTTCTTTATTTTTCATTTCAGTGATCATCTA
>NW_006400247.1:471667-476295 GCF_000299155.1 Elephantulus edwardii | reverse complement strand
AGGAATAGATGGTATACCAATTGAAGTATTTCAGATAACGGATGTTGCCCTGGATGTGCTCACCAAGCTGTGCCAAGAAATCTGGAGAACAACCAATTGGCCAACTGACATAGTACCATACAGTATGAAATTTACTTTATACAGTCAGAATACAATCTCATTTATAGACATTTTATTTCATCTTCTTTATTTTCTCTATGTATCACAGATATCTTTTACTTTCACAATAAAATTACAAAAAATACCATGTAAATTACCTTCTTATATTGATCACACAATTATTTTATTCATAACAAGTAGATTGCTTAACTTAAAAAAGTTAGAGGGGGAGCTCTGGTGGCCTAGTGGCAAGGAGCTGCAACTACAATCCCAGAGGCGCACGGTTCGAATCTACCAGATGCTCTGCCGGGGAAGGAGGAACAATCTCCTCCTGTACCAGTCAGAAGTGATTTGACGGTACACACACACACACACACACACACACATACACAAAGTTAGAATATCATTTCTACCTATAGATTGGGTACAATAGTTAAAAGTTAAGAATAACCAAAATACTTTTTATACTCTAAATTTAGTATAACGTTGTTGTGGTGGTGGTGGTTATGTGATGTTGAGTTACCTGCAACTCATAACAACCCTGTGTACAACAGCTTTGAAGCCTGCCCTGTCCTGAGCCAGTTTCACTAACTCCAACACACCAACCCCCATTGTCCCAGTTACTGTTTCAATCCACTCATCTGGTTTCTTCTCCTGAGCGGTCCCTTAACGTTTCTGAGCTTGATGCCCTTCTCCAAGGACAGATTCCTCCTGACAATGTGCCCAAAGTACATGAAACAGCTTTAAAATTCAAGCCTCCAAAGAAAAACTTGTTTTCACCCTCTCCAACACAGATTTTTTTCTTTTCTTTTTTTTTTACAGTCCATGATATGTTCAAGACGCTTCTCCAGAACCACAATCCAAAGACTTCAATTATTCTTCTGCTATGTTTAGTCATTGTCCATAGCATAGCAAGTAATTGTGAAGACCATGGCCTGGATCAAGTGCACCTTAGTCTCTAGACTGACATTGTTGCTTCTCAGTACTTTGGTAAGGTTCATGATATCATATTTCCCCAGTGCAATTCATCTTTTGATTTCCTGACTGCTAATGCTGAGAGTGTTGATTGTGGAGCTGAGCAAGCTATAATTATTAACAATTTTCATATCTTCTCCATATCATGATGCTGCCAATTTGCCATGGTTTTTTTTTCTTTTTTTTTTATTAAATTTTATTAGTTTTAATGAACATTTACAGAGATTTTGGGTTTTCATTCATTCATTGTTGCACTGTTTTTGCCACCCTCATCCCCAGTTCGTTCTTCTTCCCCCCCATGTCTGTTTTAATTGTCCAATTGCCACATGTTTTGCCTTGAAATTTCTTAATGAATTTTACAATTTTATTCCTGTCAAGTAAGTCCTGTTAATGACCTTACATGAGCATCTGTGAAATTGATATTATTAGGTCCAATAATTGTCTTGGAGAAAGGATACCTAGATTGTTCCCTAAATGCAACGATGTCAAACCTTCATTTCACATTTTGAGCATGTTGATAGAAGGGGCCATTCCTTGGAAAAGGATATCTCACATATTTTTGGCATGTTGTTTGGAGGGACCATTCCTTGGTAAAAGATCATACTTAGAAAGTTGGAGGAGAGTCAGCAAAGAAATAAAAACCCTCAAGAAGATGAATTGATGCAGTGATTGTAACAATATGCTCAAGTATTTGAGAGATTATGAGGATGCCACTGGATAGGACAATGTTCAGATCTGTTGTTTATATATTGTTATGAGTCATACTAAATTAAATGTTATCTAACAACAACAATGTTGTTAACCAAGTCAAATTTTGAGTTGCAAAGATTCTGAATGCAAAATCTTGAATAATGCAGGAAGCATCAAAAGAAGATGTCATACATACATGCAAAGAAGATACATACAGATTCCCAGTATCAATAAGAATTTATGAACACTGAAACATTTCAGGAAGTAGCATATAAGTAAGTTGTTGTTGTTTGTTGTTGTTGTTGTTGAATGCTTTTGAGTGAAACATGACTCATAGCAACTCTATGTGAACGAAAGGCCTGAATCCCCTCTACAACTATTAATATTTACCAAAGTTCATAGTTTCTGGAGACATGTTGTTTAGGAAGTGGATGTCAGTCCTTGTTCGAAACATATAATGAATGATAATAAAAGGCAACATAAATTGATTACCATATTAAGGTGTTTCAAAATGTTGAAGTCCTTGATATGCAAACTAGGCTATGCAAAGCAAATTGAAAGACTTGAAGAAATTCGTATTTGTCCCTTTTGAAAAATAAAAGGTGATTCTACACAATAAGAAAATTAAACAATAACATTAATATTAGATGGAAGTAAAATATTGTTGGGAATTGTTCAAAAAGGCTAAAGCCAGATTTCTTAAACTCATGCAGAAGAGGCCAGTTGAGCCTCAGTTTCTGGAGGCAACAGACTTCTCTGTTCTGTGATTCGGGTATTGTGGACTTAAATACTGCTCTCTAGCTACATCATGTGAAATTTCTTAAGCTCAAGTGCAAAATACCAGATCAAGCTGCAGTTTTTGGAGGGCAACAATCATCCCATTTCTGGATAGGAACATCAATATACAGGTACTGCACAAAGCATTGTCATACCCTGAGTCACTACGTAGTTATAACAATCTAACATCTACTAGCGAAAGACTGAAATGTGTCAAGAAAGCAGCAATCTGCCACAGTTATCAGAAAAACAACAACAACAACACCCCAAAATAACACTTCTCTTAAAAAAGCTGATATGAGTACCCAGATAGAGAGAACCTTAAGAAATATGTCGATGTAGGGTTATTTGAACAACTATAGAAAAATATATAAATGATGGAAGAAACAGTAGAAGCTATTAAGAAAGCAAATAACCTAGAGACAGTGATCAAGAAGTAATATATTGATGAGCAACTTGAACAGCTGCAGAAGAAAATGCAAAAACATGGATGCAAGGATTGATAGTATAGATAAAAATGTACAAGAACTTAAAAAAAATAACAAGACAGAGAAAGTACAGTCAACACAGTACTGGAAATAACAGAAAATAATGAAAATGCACTCCAGAATATTAAGACTGGAATGTCAGAAATATCCAACATGCTGGTGGGACAAAAAGGTAGAACTGAAGAGATGGAAAAGAGAAAGTTTATAAGCTGGAGGATAAGAGTATCACTGGAAGCATACTAGAAGAAAATCAGAGATGAAACCTGAAGAAAACATTAGAATCATGGGGGATGATATCAAAAGGAACAACATACATATTTGGAATCCCAGAACATGGGAGAAACAGGAAATCACTGAGAAAATTGTGGCATAAATACTAGAAGAAAACTTCCAGGTATTTTGAAGAACAGGGAAATTCACAATCATGTACACAAAAGAGATTAGATCTGAAAAGTAAAAAATCAAGACATTTCATACTCAAAGTTTTGAAAATAAAAGATAAGGATAGTATACTAAAACGAACCCATGAAAAACAAAAACTGACCTACAAAATAGAAAACAATTACATTAAGTTCTATTTTCTCAGCAGAACCATGTATGCCAGAAGATAATGGGAAAGCATATACAGAAAGTTTAAAGAAAACAATTGCCAGCTGAGGATCCTGTACTCAGAAAAGTAGTCCATTAGATATGAAGGAGAAATTAGGTAATTTTCACAAAAAAAGGAACTTAAAGATATTGTGAAAACAAGGCTAACTCTATAAGAAATTTTAAGAGAAGTCTTTTACAAATAGACATCAAAGGAAAGTGCATGGACCATAGTAACTAGAAACAAGAGAAAAAGAAACACAGCAAAATGACAGTGATAAAACCTACCCTGTCAACAATTACAATGTGTGTGGACTAAATTAACCAATTTCAAGAAAAATGAGTAGCAGAATGGTGGTAGTGGCAGTAAAGAAGTCAAAAGGTGTTTTGCATTGTGAAATTATGGGGTCAAGGACTTCTTTAAAATGCTAAAAACAGTGATGTTATTTTAAAGACTAAGTTGCATCCTAGCCATTATGTTTTCATCTGACATTGAATAAAGGTTGACAGAAGAGTAGAGCCTTTGAAATATAGTGTTGAAGAAGAGAACTAAATCTTCTGTATTCTAGCAAATCTCACACAAATCTCTAGTAGAGAAATTGTGGTCAGGGTGCAGCTTAGAGGCAAGGCTGTTAAAACATTGTCTCTCATAATTTAGGCATGCTACCAAGATGTGTCAGTCCTTGGAAAAAGACATAAAACTGGGAAAGATGGAAGTTCAGAGAAAGAGTGGAAGACCCTCAGTGAAGTTTATTGACACAGAGGCTGTATCAACATTTTAGAGCAGGTGGGAAATTGGGAAGGTGAGGCAGAATAGAACAAGGTTCAAATCTGTTGTTTATAGATTCTCTGAATCTTGTGGACTGATGACACATAACAATAGCATATGAGTTAATATCTGGATTAGTTAAAAATAGTTGTTGTTGTTGTTGTTATGTGCCATCGAGTCGTTTCCGACTCATAGCGACCCTATGCACAACAGCCCTAAACCCTGCTCTATCCTGCACCAAC
>NW_006400247.1:466137-471567 GCF_000299155.1 Elephantulus edwardii | reverse complement strand
GAATATACCACAACTTCTCTACCCACTCGTTTGTTGATGGGCATTTGGGTTGTTTCCAACTCCTTGCTATTGTAAACAAAGCCACAATAAACATGAGTATGCATATATCTACTTGGGTGCCATTTATGGTCTTTTTAGGGTATATTCCCAGTAGTGGAATTGCTGGGTCAAATGGTATCTCTATTTGCAACTTTTTGAGAAAGCACCACATCGCTTTCCACAGTGGTTGCACCAATTTTTGTTTTCTTGATGTTGAGCTTCAATCCATATTGAAGACTTCAGTCCTCAACCTTCTACAGCCTCATGTCTTCTTCAGGTGACTATTTGTTGTTGTTCAGTTGTCTATTTGTATAAAGATTTACAGGCTTGGGAATTCTATAAAATAGTTCTGTTATATCTTATAGGGGCACCATAATTCAGAGTTAACTTGATTGTATGATGTACTACTAACTGACTAACCTAAAGACTTATATGTGACATTACCCAGACGTACTTTATAAGAAAGGTCTGGAGATATGATTCTGAAATGTAACTATCATACAAACCCTATCAAATACAGTTCTACTCTAACATGCATGGATCCCGTGAGTTGGAATAAAGTTAACAGAAACTGTTAAGTGTGTGTGCATTGCATGCATGATTGTGAATTAAGATAATAATAGTAGTAATAATAATAATATTAAATAATAAAAAGGATTCTTGAAAAAACCTTCTAGATATATGTTGGAACAAAATTATGATTAATATAAGTAACGCTATAATTAACTTGAGATTTCTCAAGCTGAAGGAACTGAAGAACAAATTCAAGCCTCGAGTTGAAATATTTAATGATGCTATGGACAAAATATTGAATGATCCAGGAAACAATAGAAGAAAACGGGAGGACCATGCAGAATCACTGCATCAAAAAGAATTGGCTGACCCAGAAAAATGTTATGAACCAATGTATGATCATGAGGAAATGGTAATGAGTAAGGCAGTTCAAGCTTCCATGAAAAAAACAACAAACCAACCTGCAAATAAGGCCCCAGGAATTAATGACATATCAATTAACATATTTCAACAAAGAGATACTTCTTTGGATGTGCTCACCAGGGTGTGTGAAGAAATCTGGAGGAAAACTACCTGGCCAACTCAAAGGAAGAGATCCATTATAAAAGAAAAAAAGTTATCCGATAGAGTGTGGAAATTGTTGAACAATATCAGAGGTATCACAAGCAAGCAGAATCCTACTGAAGATTATCCCAAAATTACTGGAACAGTACATAGACAGAGAATACCAAAATACAAAAAAAATTTAGTAGAAGCTATGACATTATCGTGAATGTCAGATGAACTTTGCTGAAACAAAGAGTACCAGAGGACTATCTATATATGTGCTTCATTGACTATGAGAAGGCATTTCACTGTGTGGAGAAGAATGGGAATCCTGGAACACTTGCTAATGCTTAGACAAAACCCGTATTTGGGCCATGATGCGGTCATCAGTACAGAGTAAGGAAAGACTGCATAGTTTAAAATTAGGAAAGGAACAAGTGTTCTGTCTTTATACATTTTCAATGTATATGCTGAACATATAATTTAAAACACTGGACTTTTGAGGAGGAATGTGGCATCAGGATTGGAGGAAGACTCATAACCAACCTTCCTTATGCAGGTAACACAACATTGTTTGCTTGGGAGGACCTGAAGTATTTTGCTTCAGAAGGTCAAAGACTATAGTCTTCCATATAGATCCATCATAGAAACAAATATTTTCACCACTGGGCCAATTGGCAGCACCATGATAGATGGAGAAGAGATTGAGGTTGTTAACAATTTCATCTTGATTGGCTCCTCAAAAACACTCTTGGCATCAACAACCAGGAAACCGAAAGAGGAATTGCATTGGGAAAATAGTCAGGGATGTCTTCAAAGTGTTTATCAATGATGTCAATCTAGAGTCTAAAGTACACCTGACTCAGGCCATGATTTTTGCAGTTACTACTATGCATAGGAGTGGTAAGCAATGACTAAAGATAACAGAAGAAGAATAGATGTCTAAGAGTTGGGGTTCTGGAGAAGAGTATTGAACATAACATGAGAACAAACAAGTCTGTCCTGGAGAGGGTGAAACCAAGCTGTTCCTTGGAGACAAAGATTTTGAAATGCCATCTCGCATACTTTAAGCATATGGCCAGGAGAGAACAGTCTGTAGAGAAGGACATCATGCTTTGAAGGGTGGAGGAATGCTGCAGGAGAGAAAGATCCCATATGAGATGGATTGACATAGTAAGAGGGTAATGAGGATAGGTGTGTTAGAGATAGTGAGACTGGCTCTGCATAGGGTGGGTTTCAGAGCTATCATACACAGGGTTGCTGTGAGTCACAGATGACTCACTAGCACATAACAACAACAAAAATAATATATAATAAGAGTGTTTTATGGTTTGGGTGCTACACTTCTGTATCTCTATTTTCACTTCAGGGTCAATATTTTAAACTTTCAGTTTTTCATTCTTCCATTTTCTTCTTTGTTCAGAATAATATTTCTGTACTGTCAGTTATTGATTTAGGTGGCCTGATGGTACAATGGTTAACTACTAACTAAAAGGTAATAAATTTGAACTCACCAACCAGTCTGCGGGAGTAAAATATGAAGACTACAACCTTGAAAAGCCTATGAGACCATTCTATCTTCTCTAAGTCTAAATGACTGGCCTAATTTCATTCATTGATTTAACACGTTGTTGTTGTTGTTATTCAGTTCAGCCAAGTTGTAGGTGACTCAAAGCGACCCTATGAACGAAAGTCTTTGACAATTGTGTGCTTGACTTTCATCCTTTCTCCAGGTTCATAAGATTTCCGTAGGCAAGCTATTTACGGGAAGTGGATGCCACTCCTGCTTCCAACCTTGTTTTAACCGGGGAGTGCCACCACACACTGTCCACCATGGGTAACCGTTACCGCATTTGACCCATCAGTGTCACAATGTTCAGCTTCACAGCGACTACACATTACCTCTGTACAGCAAGTGGACACACCAGGGCTATGTGACCTGTCTCTCTTCCAGCCTTGGTTCCAAATAGTATCCTGGTTTCACTTTCTCCAGGATAGACCTGTTGTTTGTTTTTCCGGCAGTTCACGGTATGTACAATACTCTTCTGTAGCACTACAACTCAAAGGCATTTATCTCTTGTGTCATCCTTAGTCACAGTCAAACTTTCAGATCTATAGCAAACCATTGAGAATATCTTGGATCAGGTGCATCTTAGTCTTTAGACTAACATTGTTGGTTTTTAACAGCCTAGAGAGATCCTTGACAGCAGATTTTACAGTGCAACCCAACTTTTGATTTCCTGACTGCTGGTGCCAAGGGTGTTGATTGTGGAGCTGAGCAAGATGAAATTATTAACCTCAGTCCTTTCTCCATCTACCATGATTCTGTCTAATGTCCTGATGGTGAGAAATTTTGTTTGGATTTTTATTTTCCTGATGTTGAGATGCATGTAGGCCTTGATCTTCTGCAGCAAGTATTAACACATTAGTTAATATAAATTGGCTTTTTCTTAGGGGTGAGGGTTTAGGCCTTATTAAGCCTCCATTAACTTTCTTTTACATAATAATAGCAATTTTAAAGCTAGATTTTATATTGTTATAGGTAGGGAAAAATGTTCATCAATGACATAGTATTTTCTGTCATGTTTGTGAAACTGTTTTCAGAACCTACTAATTGCCCATATGTCATCCACCTGTTTAAATATATCCTGATGGGTTTTTCTCTTCAAATATACTAGCAGATTTGTCAAATATCCCTTGGAAATATCTTATATTTTCAAAATATCTTAATTGTTTTGTCACTTCCACTGGCCTTTTCATATGTATATCAGAAATTAACAATTTAGTAATGAAAAATTTACAAATGAAAGTGTTACCTTTCTGAATTAATCTGTTATATTACACTCCTTCTTTTCCAACCTTTTTCTAAAGCTATTTATCTTCATCCAATCTGTGTTTTTTATTTACTACAAAGATACCAACCTAACAATTTTCTTCACTCCTCTCTTGAGCTGAATACCTGCTTCTTAAACCACTCATTTCCTTCTGTTTTTTCACATCCTTCCTCTCTCTTATTGCTACAAAGACTCAGAGTTTGCTTTACTTTGTCTCACAGAGCTGGTCTTTGAAATTTTCTGTTCAGCTTCTTGACTTCCTTACTTTTATCCTTTTGCTTTGGCTTCTAGGTGCTCTAGTGAAATTTTCAGTCTCTTCTAACTTCCATCTTAATCTCTTCTTCCTCCTGTCTGTGTAATGGTCTTTTGCATTCTTCATGGATAATTTTCTTGATATCTTCCAAGCTCCTCTGGATTTCTTTCATTAGTGTTCAAAGCCTCAAACCTGTTCTTGAGGTGGTTTTAAATTCAGGTAGGGGAGACTCAGGTTCAAATTTTTGCGTTCGTAAATTTGCTTGAGGGGTTTTTGTTTGTTCGTTTGTTTGTATTTTTGGGGTTTTTTTAGCTTTAATTTGAAACTGCATATGACTAGCTGATTGTCTGTTCTACAGTCAGCACCTGGTTTAGTTTTCACACCAGATACTAAGTTTCTCCACTGATTCAGTTCACAGATGTAATTAATCTAATCATTTTGCAGACCATCAGGTGAGGTTCATGTGTATAGGCAGCATTTTTGCTTCTTATATAAAGTATTTGCAATGAATAAACCATTGATTGTACAAAATTTTAAAATTTTTTTATCCAACCTCATGTCTGCCACTTTTGAGGATATAGATACATCTTTCTATGAGTATACAAATTAGTAATTGTTCAAACTACTGAGGAGCAATGATGTTAGTATGAGGACTAAGGTGTACTTGATACAGACTATAATCTTTTCAATCCCTTACTATGCACCTTAGAGCTGGAAATTAACAAGAATGATAGAAGAAAAAAAGTATTCCTTTTAGTTGTGGTGATGGAGGACAGAACCACCAAAAGAACAAACACATCTTGGTGAAAGTGCATCTAGAGTGTTCCTTGGAGATCAGCTTTGTCTCTTATATTTTGGGCATGTTGTTGGGAGAGGCTATTCCTTAGAAAATGGCATTATGCTTGGAAATGTTGAGAAGAAGAATCTCGACCAGGTGGATTTACGCAGTGACTACAGCAAAGGCCTCAAGTGTGTCAGAGATTGTTGAGGATGCCCCAAGATAGAAGAGAGTACAGATCTGTTGTTCTTAGGGTCACTATGAGTTATACTCTACTTGACATCATTGAATAACAACAATATACACATACATATTAATGTAATATTTGAAGTAAGTTTTATTTTATTAACTAGTATAATAGTACCATATGTTGTTGTTGTTGTTATGTGCCATCGAGTCGTTTCCGACTCATAGCGACCCTATGCACAACAGCTCTAAACCCTGCTCTATCCTGCGCCAACCACACC
>NW_006400247.1:455010-458257 GCF_000299155.1 Elephantulus edwardii | reverse complement strand
CTGGTTTATCTTTACTTTTTACAAAATTTATCTTGTTAATCTACTTATAACCTAGAGATTTTTAACATATCCTTTCCACTAAATTGATAGCACAGTGATTGTTACTGGAAAGAAGTCATATGTAATAGACTTTCATAGACACCATGTACAATCATCCCAACAACAAATGTTATTTGCCTTTAAAAGTCAAGATTTGTGTATATGTTAAAAACAAATGACACTTCTATTACTATATAAACTATCCCAATGTATTAAAATGTATGTATGTATCTGTGGAACATGTTTACTTCATCTTCACAATTAAATCTTTATCTGAATATGCCATTAATTTTATTTGGATTATACTAACATTATACTTGTCCTACCCTGGTGACTAGTTACACTGCCAATTCAAATATATATGGTTCAGTATTACCAGCTGCTCCACAGTAGAAAGATATGCAATATCCTCAAGTGCGATTTATAGTCTCTGAAAACCTGTTAGAGGATCAGGTATGAGTTGGTTCCAATTCTACAGTATATAACAGCACTGAAACATACAGCCTCTACTACACAAAAACTCATTCATTTACCATCTTATGAAATCTTACTTGACGTTAATGTTGTAGATTAATTATGTGTCAGTTTGACAAGTTCATATTTCACGTGCAGTGTAATTGATGTTTCATTTTGTAATGTGGTATAACTATCTTATGTGTTATAAATTTCCACCTTTATGATATTTTGAATCTGTTATACTAATAAGGTTGAGCAATATAAAGGATTAGATTGTGGGTGTCTTGGATCCAGGTTAGGCCTGGCTGGATCTGGAAGCCCACCAGAGGCCCACAGGCATTGATGGGGCAGGCTATGACCTATATTGGGTCCTGAACAGTGGAGCAGGGGTTTGTGGGTGGGATATGGGGAGTCAGCCAGGCCAGGTTCCACCAGATGCTTAATGCCCTGGTGCCTAGCGGTCCTTGGCCCTGCACTAAGAACCAGTGCTAATGATAGATCTATGCCACCGTCTGTACCAATAACCCCATCCTGTGACATCACCATGGGCTTAAGTTATGTGGTGTCCTATACCATGATATTTGTTTGCCTGGTAGTCTTTACAGGTTTTTTTAGAGGTATACCACTTATATTCAGTTTGGTTATTGGGGAATGATTTATATATTGCCAATTACTTAGTATATGTGTATGTTGTTGTTCTTGTTAAGTGCCTTTGAGTCATAGATGACTCATAACAACCCTGTGAATGAAAGACCTGAACAATTGTTTAACTTTCATCATATCTTCAAGTTCATAGAGTTTTCAGAGGCAAGTTATGTCAGAAGTGGATGCCACTTCTGCTTTCAAGCTTGTAATTGGGCAGCTCAACAAATACTGTCCACCAAAGTGTTCAGCATCACAGCAACCACAAGATACTTCTGTACAGCAAATGGACAGACCAGTGCTATACCACTTAGATGAATGTTTTACCAAAACAATTAAAACCAGGCCTGAGGGCTACAGATTAAAATCACCACCTTTGGCTTGTTAGCATAACTTTTTATCCCAGCAGAGCTCTCTCTATGTTGTTGTTGTTAAGTGCCGTCAAGTCATAGATGACTCAGTGACCCTATGAACGAAATACCTGAACACTTGTATAACTTTCATAATTTCTCCAGGTTTGGGTATTATTATTTGCTCCTATTGACACAGCAATTGTCTGTCAGTCTGCTGTTTGGTGCTGTTTGTGGGAAGCTTTAATGCTATAATTTGTGCCACCAGAGTCTTAGGTACCAGAAGAGTCACTCCTGGGAGATAAGTGCAACAGTGCTCCTAGAGTAAGGAGAAAGACTAGGAGGAAAGATTGACTTAAAAAAAAAAAGGGAAAAAGACTTCAGAAACCCTATAAACAGAGAACTGTGGGTAGCTATAGTATTGGACTTACAGACTAAATAGTAAGTCACTCAAAATGAGAAGAAACAGCTACAAACAGCATTAATAATTGGAATAAGGAATGTATGAAATATGAACGGAAGAAAAACGAAGTTGTAAAAAATGAAATGGAGTACATAAAGATTGGCATTCTGTGCATCAGTGAACTAGGATGGACAAGCAAGAGCTACTTTGAATCATGTAATCAAACGGTCAGCTCTCTGGAAATGAAAAACTGAGGAAGAATGGTGTTGCTTTCACAGTTAAAAAGACAATTTCTAGATTCATCCTGAAGGACAATACTGTGAATAATAAGATATTATCCATACACATATCCTTTAAATACATCTATTATTCAAATATATACACCAACAATTAAAGCCAAAGAGGAGGAGATTGAGAGTGTCTACCAACTTTTGCAGTGCAAAATTAACCAAATATGCAATCAACATTGATTAATAATTATTTAGGACTGGAATGCAAAAGTTGGAAATAATGAGGAAGAAATGGAAGTAGGAAAGTAAGGATTTGGTGAAAGAAACAAAGCCAGTGACAGAATGACCAAGTTTTGGTCTGCTCAATGCTTTACTCATAGCAAATATCTTTTGTAAAAGAACACAAAAGGTGACTTCACACATGGACCTCACCTGATGGACTACACAGAATTTAGACTGACTGTTTGTGGAAAGCATCATTGGAGAAGTTCTCAGTATGTGTGGTCAAAACCAGAACAGATTGTGTTGACTGTGGAACAGACTACCAATTACTTATTTACAAGTTTAAAGAGAAGCTGAAGAAAATTAAAACTACTCTGTAGAAAACAAAATATAACCTTGAGTCTATATCAAGGCTATAATCTCAAGAACAAGTTTGAGGCATTGAGCACCAATAATCAATGATCAGAGGAACTCTAGAAGCATATAAAACATATCATCCATAAAGGTAACAAAAGATCATTACAAAGAAGAGGAAGATTAAAAAAACCCCAATAGATATCAGAAGAGGCTATGACAATTGCTTTAGAAAGTCAAGAAGTCAAAACAATTCTTTCCATATTTTTTGCCCATTTTGTAATTGGTTTATCAGGTTTTTTTTTTTCTTTTCTTGTGGAGGCCCAGGAGAATTCTGTAAACATTTCTTACAAGACACTTGTCTAAAATGGTATCATCAAATGTTTGTTCCCAGTCTGTAGGTTTTCTTTTCACCCTCTTAGAAAAAGTTTTTGATGTGCACAGAGATTTCAGCTTTAGAAGGTCCCATGCATTAATTTTATCCTGTTTAGATTGGATGTTTCTGGTTGTATTTGGCAGTCTCTTTATACCTTGGACTAGCGCTTCTTCTT
>NW_006400247.1:444766-453805 GCF_000299155.1 Elephantulus edwardii | reverse complement strand
CAATTAAATGTTCTGGGATTCCCATTCTTCTCAGAGTCAGCCACAGTTTGTTATGATCCACACAGTCAAATGCCTTTGCATAATGAATGAAACACAGATAGACATTCTTCTGGTATTTTCTGCTTTTAGCCAAGAGCTGTCTAACATCAGCAACAATATCCCTAGTACCACGTAGCTGGGTCTATTTCTGGGTTCTCAATTCTGTTCCACTGGTCTATGTGCTTGTCATTATACCAGTACCATGCGGTTTTGGTTACTATTGCTGTGTAGTAGGTTTTGAGGTCAGGGAGTGCTATACCTCCTGCGTCATTTTTGTTTCTCTGATGTATTTTATTTGCAGTCTCTTGCATCTCCAAATAAATTTGATAGTTTCCCTTTCAATCTCCTTGAAAAATGAATTTGGTATCTAGATTTGGATTGCATTGAACATGTTAATTGCTTTTGGTAGGATTGTCATTTTTATAATATTGAGTTTTCCTATCCATGAACAAGATACATTTTCCCATTTCTTTTTTTTTAATAGCATTCAGTTAATTACGAATATTTAGTATTGGCTTCCCATATTTCCCCCTTATGTTTTTATCATAATTATGTTATCATCTAGATGAGCATCCTTTATACACAAACAAACAAAACAAATTAAACATAATAAACTAAAAGAAATACTTTTAAAAATCTCCATATGATCAGAAGGATTCAGGTTGAATAGTCTTTGAAAGTTTGTTTTAATTGTCCCATTGCCACAGTGGAATTGGTCCAGGACTTAAGAACAATAAATGACATAGCTGGGCCTCTACATCTTGTGGTTCCTAACCTTTATACTATAATAGACAAAGTGCTAGTCAATAAGCCTTTTGTTTTAAGAACTAACTACCTTCCCTCGGTAACTTGATTTGTTCCACTGTTAGGACCTCTACTTGGAAAATTATTGCTTTTAATTTTTCACTCATGTACTTTTAACTTGTTAGTTAAATTTGTGTCTTCTAGGCTGCAACAGTTCCGTGATGCATCTTCAAGGATATGAACACGTACGGCTAAGTACAATTGATAACAGCTCATCTAAATTCCAAAATCAATCTCCACAATAGTCTATGTGTTTCCTATTGCCAAAGGGGCCCTTTAGAGTAGTGAGAGAAAATCTTCACCCTGAAACTTATAGTGTCCCTTTTCAGCAGGAAATAGCTAAGAGAATACGCCATCCCTTTTTCCTTATGAATCAGGGTGAAATCTTCCTCAGGGGGGGAGTGATAGGGAATGGCAAAGGACACACTGACATTTTCCCATTTCTGTAGTTTTCTTTAATAGGTCTTTAATATCTCTAGTTAGGTTCACTCCCAAGTATTTCAGTCTGTGGTTGGCTACTGTAAATGGCTATTGTCTTTGGTGAAACATTCTTCTAGGTCATGTAACCTGGTATGTCCACTTGCTGTACAGAGGTAACTCATGGTTGCTGTGAAGCTTAACACTGTGGCACTGAAGAGGCAAATGCAAGAAGGGTTACCACTGGTGGACTGTGCTTGGTGGAACTCCCTGAATAAAACAAGCTTGGAAGCAGGAGTGGCATCCACTTCCATAATAGCTTGCATCTGGAAACCCCATGAACCCCATGAAAAAGGATGAAAGTTATACAGGTATCCAGGAATTTCATTCAAACAGTCACTATGAGTCACCTGGCTCTTAACAACAACAACAACACTGTAAATGGGATTGCTTTCTTGATTTCCTTCTTTGAGTTTCCTTTGTTACTTTAGAGAATCCTATTGATTTTTGGATATTAGCCTGGCCTATTAGCTCCAAGAGGGATTTTCATTTTTCTGTTTGTTTTTGTTGAGTGTAGTACTCAGGAATACATTCACAAGATCAAGTTGGCTGAATGTGTAGTTTACATCTTCCACATCTTTGTTAATTTGCTTTTGATTTGACCAGTCTTTTGGTGATAGTGGTGCGTTAAAGTGTCCTACCACTACTGTGCTATCTATTTATTTCTTTAATTCTGTTAACCATTGTTTTATGTATTTTTCAGGTCTATCATTTGGTGCATAAGTGTTGATCAAAGTTGTGTCTTCTTGATCTGTTGCTGTTGCTAGGTGCCATTGAGCCAAGTTTGATTCACAGTGACCCTGTTGTTGTTATGTGCCGTCAACAGCCCTAAACCCTGCTAAGTCCTGTGCCAATCGCACTGTCTCCGACATATTTACTCCAATTACCCCAGTCTCTGAATCAATCCACCTCATAGAGACTTTCCCCCTCCTGTACTCTTAGGAGTGCAGGAGCATCCCAAGCATGATGTCCCTCTCCAATGACTGGTCCCTCCTTGCAACATATTCAAAGTATGTCAGATGAAGCTTCAGAATCCCTGCCTCTAAGGAGCAGCCCAGTTTAACTCTCTCCAGGTTGAACCTGTTTGTTTTCTTGGCAGTCCATGGTACATTCAATACTCTTCTCCACCACCACAGCTCAAAGGCTTCAATTTTCCTTCTGTCCTCCCTAGTCATTGTCCTACTCTCTGACACATAACAACTGACTGCAAAAAACATGGCCTGTATCAGGAGCACCTTAGTCTCAAGAGTGACACCATTACTTGTAAATACTTCGGAGAGATCCCTAACAGTAGACTTTCCCATCTCAATAATTTTTTTTAATTTCCTGGTTGCTGGTGCCAAGAGTTTTGACTGTGGAGCCAAGCAAACTAAAGCTGTGACCAATCTCAATCTCTTCACCATTCATCCTGATGCTGTTAATTGGTCCATTGGTAAGAATTCTTGTCTTCCTGATATTGAGCCTCAATCCATATTGAAGGCTGCAGTCCTTGACCCCCTGCAGCAAGCACTTCAGGTCCTCCTCAGTTTCAGCAAGCAGTGTTGTGTTATCTGCATAATGCAGATTGTTGATTGATCTTCCATCAATCCTGATGCCAAACTTCTCATCATAGAGCTCAGCCTCACATAATCTTTTCTTCATATACGTTGAAGAGGTATGAAGATAGGACACATTCCTGGTGTACACCCTTCCCAGTTTTTAACCATTAAGTGTTTCCTTGCTCTGTTCTGATAACTGCCTCCTGGTCCAAGTATAGGTTTCACATTAACATAATTAAAAGTCCTTGGATTCCCATTCTTCTCAGAGTTAGCCACAGGTTGTTATGATCTACACAGTCAAATGACTTTGCATAATCAATGAAACACAGATAGACATTCTTCTGGTGTTCCCTGCTTTCAGCTAAGATTCATCTAACCCTATGAAAAAAAATAGAAACCTTGTTCTACCCTTTTCCATCCTCACACTTCCTAACACATAAAAGCCCCTGGCAGCAGTCATTACATCCACCTGATTGAGTATCTTTCTTATTTGGCTGATCTACTTTTCCTAGCATTATTCCTCTAGATTCATAGGGTTTCAAAGGCCCAATATTTAAAAAGTGGATGTCAATCCTGCTTCCTAGTTTGTCTAAATCTCTATCAAATCCTGTCCACTATGGGTAACCTTTGTGGAATTTCACACACGAGTTCCATAGCTTTCAGCATCCCAGCAACCCCAAGTTAACTCAGTACAGCAAACTGAGAGACAAGTGCTTCACCATTTGGAACAATGTTCTCCCCAAACACATTTAACACCAGGGCCCAACTGACTTTTAAACATAATTGCCTGCCCACCCAGTCCTTATTTATTTAAACAAGAGGTTTCCAGCCACAGATGATTGTTAACTAAATTCAAATGACCAATCAGCTTACCCTTTATTGTTAACAAAATAAAAAGCAACCAAATAGTTTACAATCAACTTTAAATTAAATCAAAATAACTTACCCTCTAGAATCCAACCACTTCACACAGGCCCCAGACTGGAGACTTAGTCAAGGCCCAACTGACATTTAAATACAGAGGCTCTCCCACCAGATCCTAATTGATTTAAACAAGAGCCCACAACTGATTGTGAACTAAATCCAAATAACCAATAGTAGTAGTTGTGCAAGTTTCTCCTAATTGATATATTTCTTCTAATTTCCTGTCTCTAGAGTATTTGCTTTCTTAATGACTTCCATAGCTGTTCAAATAACTCCTTATCAATATATTGCTCTGGTTATTTATCTCTAGGGTATTCTCTTTATTTGAGGATTCCATTGTTTCTTTCATCATTTGTACTTTCATAGCTGTCCTAATGTCTTCATATCAGCATAGATCTTTTGCCTTCTTGACTCAAGTATTCATTGGGTCTGTTACATTCTCTGCTTTTTTGTAGAAAGTTTAATTTAGACTTTTCACAGTGTTTTGAAGTTATCTGCTTCTTTCTTGACATTATGTAATTTTTTTCTTGATAAGTATTAATCTTTTTCTATTATGCCTATAAAAGTTATCGGCAATTCTTATCTTTATGATGTTATCAATTAGTTGCCACTTTAAAATTTTCAATCTATGGGGTGGTCCACTCTCCTGAAAGTACTTTCTGGGAAAAAATTCCTTTCCTAAAGTTCTTCAGGTTCTCTCTGATCTGCACTTCAGCCCTGCATGAATCTCACCTTAATGTAGTTCCCTCTTCCAAACACTATTGTCTTCGTTAGTCTATGGAGTGACTAAGTGATGTGAGACTAGGTGCTCTGCTCAAGCAGCTTCTGTCTAGGGTGGTTCCAAATCAACTCTCTTCCTTGCATTTCAAAGCGGCAGCTGAGAAAATCTACCCCCTTGCTTGTAGCTCTGTATCCTGAACTCTTTCTTCCTATTTGACACCTGGTATGGCCCAATAGTCTCTGAGGCAAGGATTCTCCAATGGAGAGATCTTTCTCCAGGGAAGTTTCAGTCCCTTCTATCCCCAAAAGCAATTGCAAATGCTGTAACTGGAGAAGAGTGTTTCCTGATAGTATCTTCTTTACCAAAGACTAATGTCTTGAATTGGAATGTTTTAGGAGTTGGAACTGACACCAGAGCTTCTCACAACAACAATAATACATATGAGAATAAAACAAAGTTATATTTTTTTTGTTTCAGAATTTGGGTGTGAGAGCATGAGCAAGTTTTTGAGCAAGATTATATCTTTAATTTTGAAAGTCTAGCTGCTCTTCCAGACTGGAAATGATACACTGATGTCTACCTTCCCTAGGTTTCTTCCCACTTTCTACCATGTGAAGTATTGTCAGTCTTCTCTGCATCTCTAAATTCTCTGCATTGTCTGATTAAAATTGATTAATTTTATAGAATGTTGTCTGCCCAGCATTTTAAATCAGTTAGTCAATGATATATTCTTTAATTGTGTTTGCCAATCTGAATATTGCTTAACACTTTCTCTCCATTTGTATGTTTTCAGGGTAAATGCTGGAAGGGCTCCAATTTTGAAGTGTCAAATTATCAAGTGAAATAATGAGAACAATTTATAAAAGAATAAGCTGAAAATTAAAATACAAAACTGCTTAAGGTAAAAATATGTGGGAGAATTCTCTTGTCCCAACCAGACCCTGCAGAACAGATGGAACTGACTCTTCTGTTTCTGCTTGGGCACCTGCTGTTTAATTACACCCTAATTAATTAAAGGAAAGACTCCTGTGTGGTTTCAGCTGTAGTAAGCAGGAGGGCAGTCAGAAAGAGACACTTGAATTCCTAAGACTTCAAAATTAAAACTAATAAGCACAGAAAAGTAGTTACTGCTTAACCACTGTGGTTGTTTTCCTGGAAGGATCTATAATGGCAACTAATTAATTGCCCCTAAACAACACATATCATGCCCTGCCCAAATGTTTTATTAGCATTCTAATGTAAAATAAAATATATTTATAAAACACATGTGTACTTTTGGGACCATAGCAGCATGCATAAATTTGTGTTTAAATGTGGGTTTCCTTTGTTGTAGTTGTAGTTAGGGGTTCACAAGTCACTTTATGAAAAAGAGAAACTTTTCCCTGTCCTCCACCACCCTCACAATCTCGGCTATGCTCAAGTCCATTTGCTATTGTGCCAGCCTTTTTGGTGAGGGTATTTCTCTCTTTTGCTGATCCCTTGCTCTTTTAAGAATGATATCTTCTCCAAATAACTGGTGCTTCCTGAAAAAATGCTCAAGATATTTAAATGTTTTACCATCCTTTTCTCAAAGAGCAGCCCGTTGCATTTTCTCCAACACAAATCTTTTTCTTCTTTTAACAATCCATGATATATCCATATCTATCTCTATCTCTATCTCTATCTCTATCTCTATCTCTATCTCTATATCTATATCTTTTTTCTCTCTCTCTCTCTATCTTTTTTCTCTATCTCTATCTCTATCTCTATCTCTATCTCTATCTATATCTATATCTATATCATCTATACCTATATCTATCAGGCTGGGTTTAGAAGGGGTCGTGGTACTAGGGATATTGTTGCTGATGTTAGATGGATCTTGGCTGAAAGCAGAGAATACCAGAAGAATGTCTATCTGTGTTTCATTGATCATGCAAAGGCATTTGACTATGTGGATCATAACAAACTGTGGCTGACTCTGAGAAGAATGGGAATCCCAGAACATTTAATTGTGCTAATGAGAAAACTATACTTGGACCAAGAGGCAGTAGTCAGAACAGAGCAGGGTAACACTGCATGGTTCAAAATTGGGAAGGGTGTACGCCAGGGATGCATCCTGTCTCCATACCTTTTCAACATGTATGCAGAGCAGATTATCCGAGAGACTGGGCTCTAGGAGGAGAATTGTGGCATCAGGATTGGTGGAAGATCTATTAACAGTGTGCGTTATGTAGATGACACAACCCTGCTTGCTGAAACTGAGGAGGACCTCATGCACTTGCTGCGAAGGGTCAAGGACTGCAGCCTTCAGTATGGACTGAGGCTCAATGTCAAGAAGACAAAGAATCTCGCCACTGGACCAATTGGCAGCGTAAGGATGGATGACGAAGAGATTGAGAGTGTTCACAGCTTCAGTTTGCTCGGCTCCACAGTCAACACTCTTGGCACCAGCAGTCAGGAAATCAAAAAGCGTATCACGATGGGAAAGTCTGCTGTTAGGGACCTCTCAAAGGTACTCAGGAGCAACAGTGTCTCTCTGGAGACTAAGGTGCGCCTGATACAGGCCATGGTCTTTGCAATCGCTTGTTATGCCTCAGAGAGTTGGACAATGACTAGGGAGACAGAAGGAGAGTTGATGCCTTTGAGCTGTGGTGCTGGAAAAGAGTATTGAATGTACCATGGACTGTCAAGAAAACAAACAGATTCATCTTAGAGAGGATTAAACTGGGCTGCTCCTTGAAGGCAAGGATTCTGGGGCTTCGTCTGACATATTTTGGACATGTTGTAAGGAGAGACAGGTCTTTAGAGAGGGACATCATGCTTTGGAGGGTGGAGGGACAGCACAGGAGGGTAAGACCCTCTATGAGATGGATTGATTCGGTGACTGGGGTAATCGGGATGGGTGTGTCAGAGGCAGTGCGGTTGGCACAGGATAGAGCAGGGTTTAGGGCTGTTGTGCATAGGGTCGCTATGAGTTGCAAATGACTCAACGGCACATAACAACAACAACAACAACAACAACAACAACATATCTATCTATCTCTCTATCTATCCTGGAGCCACAATTCAAAGGCACTGATTCTCCTTCTGTCTTCCTTATTCAGTGCTTAACTTTATTCACATATACAAAAAATGTTTAAAATATGGCTTGGTACAGAACTACCTTAATTTTTAAAACCATTTTCTTTGGTCTTTTGAACTTTAAAGAGGGACTAGTATTAGCCCAATGCAATGTATCTTTTGCTTTGTTGCAAACCAAGTAAGGTGAAATCGCTGATACTTTCAATCTTTCTTCCATTTATCACGATGCTACTTATTAGTTAAGTTGTGAGGATTTTTATTTTCTTTATATGGACATGTTATGCATATTGAAGATTGTAGTCTTTGATCTTCAGTAAAGGCTTTATTCACTTTCTGAAAATAGGATGTGTCATCTAAATAACGGGCTGTTTGTAAGTCCTCTACCAATCCATTAGCCACATTCTTCTTCATATAGACAAACTATATCTTCAACAGACATATTAAATAGTTATGGAGAAAGAAATACCTCTTATACACACCTTTCTTGAGTTTAAACCATACAATATATCCTTGTTCTGTTTGAACAACTGTTTCTTGGTCTACTTACAGATTTCACATGAACATAACAAAATGTTCTGGAAAATCATTCTGTAATGTTAATTAAATGTTAATGTTTAATTTTTCAATTTTAATCATAATTTATTATGACCTAAACAATTGAAAGGTTTTTTTGTGTTTAGTAAAACAGAAGTAAATATTTTTCTAATATTCTGTGCTTTAAGATCCTAAAGTCCAATTAATGTCTCCAGTATCCTTAATTCAGCAATATCTTCTGAATCCAGTTTGGATTTCTGGCAATAGCCCTAGCCATCTATGAGTAATTTTAACAAGATTTTTTTCTGTATGATACTGTTTAATCATTTTCATATTCCATTGGATCACCATTTTTTGAATTGGTAAAAACATAGGTCTATTCCAGGAGGTTTGCCCTATGATTGTCTTCCAAATTTCTTGTTATAGACTAGTGATCAGTTTCAGGGATACATATGTTTCCTAAAAACACATCAATTTTTATTCTGTCAGTTCCGAGAGCATTCTTTTCTGTCAATGTCTTCAGTGTAGCTTGGACTTATTCCTTTAGTACCATGGTTCAGTACCTTTAGTATCTTTGATTATTGGTTGCATGCTACTCCCTGAAATGATTTAGTGTTGACAAGTCCTTTTCAATAACGTGACTTTGTATATTCCTTCCATTTTCTTTGATGCTTTATAAATGATTGAAAATTTTGCTTGCAGGATATATCAGTATTCCAGAAAGGATTTCAAGCAAGGGGAGTTGTCCTTCATTTCCCTGGAGCCGTGAGCTCCAGAGCCAAGGCAAGTCTTTCTTTCAAGCCCATGATCACAGAGGACGTCAGGCAAAGTGAGTTACCCTTCCCTCCCTATGGGAAGCCAAACTTTATACCAAATATTATATGAAAACCCTTGTTCAGGAATTGAAGGAATTACAGATATATAAGTTAGGATTTCTCTTGT
>NW_006400247.1:437697-444561 GCF_000299155.1 Elephantulus edwardii | reverse complement strand
TTTAATTCTCTTTGTGATTTACTTCCTGATAATTTTCAATAAAGATACAGAGAAGCTTGACTTGGGGTCTTCAGTCGAGAACTGCTGGCCCCCTGTTTTATGCTCTCTGCTCTATCACATTCCTGGCTGTTTGTCTCTTTATTAATAATTACAAAATTATTCCATTCTTTGGGATCCTCAGTCTGCAACACCTCCCCTGGAGCAGTAAACTGCCCAGATGAGGCAATTTTGTCCTCCTGTCTCAATCTTGGAGAGGATGTCAGACAAGCTGAGTTTCTCTCCTCTTCCCTGGGCCAGTGAACTCCCAAGCCAAAGTCACCAGACCAATTACTTAAGAGGACTTCAGGAAAGAAAAGGTCCATCACAGCAATGACAGAAGAAGGAGACTACTTCAAACCCCACACAAAATCAAATCAATAGATCACCCTTAAAATGAGACCAAAACATAGAATCAATGGATATCCTGGAGGCAGAAACTTTGACTGAACTTCCTAACAGAGAATTCAGAAGAGCAATGATCAAATATTTTCACTGGGTGAAGGAAAAATTCAAAGATTTGCAGAAATTGACAAACAAAGTCCCCATGGAACTTTAAAAAGCAGTACAAGACAAAGTAGGTAAACTCAATCAGGCTTTAGAAAACCTAGCACAACAAACAACAATCCAGAATATCAAGACCAACATCTTGGAAGCAGCCAAATTTGTGGAGGGACTGATGAAGTGACTTAAAGTGATGGAGCATGTTGCTTTTGTGGTTAGGTGCCTTCAAATTGAGTATGACTTATAGCAACCCTCTAAACAAGCTCTGAGCCCCACTCTATCCTGCACCATCCACATACTTCCTAACACACAAAAGCCCATTGTAGCAGTCATGGTGTCAATTCTCCTGGTTGAGGGTCTTTCTCTCCTTCACCAAACCTCCACCCTTCTGAGCATCATGTCCCTCTCCAAGGAATAGCACCTCCTAGCAACATTCCCAAAGCATGTGAAGTAAAGCCTCATCATTCTAGTTTCCAAAGAGTACTTTGGCTACACTCTATCCATGACATATCTGTTTGTTCTTCTGGAAATCCATGAGGTGTTCAATGATCTTCAACACCATAGCTCAAAGGCTGTCATCTATATTCATTGTCCAGCTTTAAGATGCATAGCAAGTAATCAGAAAGACAATGTCTCCAGCTTGGGACAGAGGATTTAGGAGGGTAAGTTATTTTGTGTTGTGTTCTTAATTGTATTTGTGGAGAACATTGTTCTAAGTGGTACTGCACTTGTCTGTTAGTTTGGTGTACTGAGATATCTTGGAATTACCGTGAAACAAAAGTCCGTACCAATGGTGTGTCAAATGCCATAAGGGTTACCCATGGTGGACAGGTTTTAGTGGAGATTCCTGATTAAGACAGACTAGGAAGCAGGATGTACCATATACTTCTTAAATAACCCTATGAAAACCCTATGAACATAAAACATAGGACATTGAATAAATAAAATAGAAGATAAAGCTATCAGCACTGATCTGCTACAGCAAAAATCACAATCAAAAAGGAAGGAAAATTAAGAATGACTAAGACTAATGTGGGATATCATCAAAAAGATAACATACACATAATTGGAATTTCAGAACAGAAAAGAGTTTTAGAAGAAAATTTCCAGATATCATGAAAGGTGATATACCCTCAAGAATCTGAGCAAACCTCAAATAGAATAGACCACATGTATGCATAGAAACAAAGCTAAACAAAACAAAAGCAAACCAACAAAACACATCAAAGTATATCAGAGTCAAATTTCCCAGAATCAAAGACAAGGAGAGAATTCTGAAAGCAGCTACAAAAAAACTAGGAGTAATCTGAAATTGAGGAGAACCTGCAGTGTCTGCATCTCAATATTAAGAAAATGAAGATTCTGACCAAGGAAATAATTGACAGAATCAAGCTAGATAGTGAAAAGATTGAGGTTGCTAACAATTTCATCTTGTTCAGATACACAATCAACATTCTTGACATCGACAGTCAGGAAAGAAAAAGATGAGTTATATTGAGAAAAGCTGCTGTCAGGACTTTGCCAGAGTGCTAATTATGTCAGAAATTATGTCAGTCTAAGGACCAAGGCACACATGACCAAAGTCATGGTATTTGTAATTGCTTGCTATGCATAGGAGATCTGGAAGATGACTCAGGATGACAGAAAAATTAATGTCTTTGAGTTACAGTATTGGAAAAGAGTACTGAACATACCATGGACTGTCAGGGGAACATATAGGTCTATCTTGGAGAAGGAGAAACCAAGTTGTTCCTGGGAGGCAAGGATTTTGAATTTTCATTTCACATACTTTTGATATGTTGCCAGGAGGGACCCATCTTTGGAGAAGGATGTGACGCTTGAAAGGCAAGACGGTAAGTACAGGAGAGGAAGACCTTAGATGAAATGGATTGACATCGTGACTATGGAAATAGGGGTAGGTGTGTCAAAGACAGAAAGATTGGCTCAAGATAGAGCAGGGTTCAGGGTTATTGTTTATAGGGTCATTACGAACTGTAGGCAATGCAAAAGCACATAACAACAATTATAATCTATAAAAAAGAGCCAATCAGAGTGTTGATTTTTTTAAAAAGTAAAAAAAAAAAAAAAGAGTGTTGATTTTTCAGCAGAAACTGTGCAGAAAGAAGACAATGGAATGATTTCTATCAAACACTCAAAGAATACAACTATCATTTGAGAATATTGTATCCAGAAAAACTGTCCATCAAATATTATAGAGAGATTAAGACATTTTTAGAAAAGCAAAAATTAAGGGAGTTTATGAAAGCAAGACTAATGTTGTAAGAAATACTAAAGAAAATTCTATAGAGAAGCTACAGAAAATAGATGAATCAAAGTCATCAGCAACGACACAAGAACTCTGCAAACTAACAGCAATAAAAACTTGTCTCTCAGTAATTACACTGAATGTTAATGATACAAATGGAAAAATTAAGAGAAAAAGAGTAGCTTATTGGATACAAAAGCAAAACCCATAATATGCCTTCTACAAAAGACACAACTGAAAAGCAAAGATAAATGCAAACTAAAAAAAAATCAAAGTGTGGGGGAAAAAATACCACCTCCACACTTTAAATATCAAAGGCACAAGGTTCAAGTCTGCCAGCTACTCTACAAGACGGGAAATCTCCTCCTGTGTCATTAACTGCCTCTGAAAACTCACCAGAGGGTCACCTATGTGTTGGCTGTGACTCGATGGTAAGAAATAACAACAAACAATCCTCCAAAAGAAAACCAAGAAAAAAAAACATGAGTAGCAATATTAATCTCTAATAAAATAGACTTCAAGGTAAAAACCACAATAAACAAATAGGAAAGATACTATGCAATGCTTAAGCAGTCAATATGATAAGAGGACATAATTGTACTAAATCTCCATGCACTATATGATGGAGTTGCAAAATACACAAAGTATATGTTAATGGAACTGAGAAAAGAAATAGCTAACACCATGATAGCAGTAGTTGTTGTGTGTCATTGAGTCAGAATGGACCTACAACTGACACTGCAGCAGGTTCTCAGATGCAGTAAATCACACAGGAGAAAATAGTCTATCCTTTTCCTTTAAAGCAGCTGGTAGTTTTGAACTGTGTGCCTTTGGTACAGTACAGCTACTAACCCCTTAGCCACCACAGCTCCCTCTCAAGGAAAGATAACATGATAAAAAGGAAACTCAACAAAGATGCTCTACAATTAACCAATTTGATTTTATAGATATATACAGGCCAATTCAACCTAAAAGCCCAGTATACACGCTTCTGCAGCACACACAGAAGATTCTCCAGAGCAGGTAATATTTTAAGTCACAAAGCAAACCTCAATACATTAAAAATAGACACAGTTTTTGAGATAATTCAAAACACTTTTTCAGACCACAATGCTATGAAATCGGAAATCATTAACAAGGAGAAAACAACATGCACTTAGAAGCTAAAAAATCACCTGCTTGAATAAGATTGCATAATAGAAGAAATAAATGAAATAAAAAAAAATTTCTTGAAACAAATGATAATGAAAACAAAACTTACCAAAGCCTCTGAGTATAGACAAGCAATAGAGATTAATTCATATTAATAAGCAAATATATCAAAAATGAAAAACAATAAAATAGACTATTTTACTCAATATATGCAACAAACAGAAGAAAAACAGCATACATACCTAACAATTTCTAAAAGAAAGGAAATTATAAAAAATAGAACAGAAACAAATGGAATAGAAAAAAAACCATTCAACTACCAAAAAGACCAGGAGCTGGTTCCTTGAAAAGGTCAACAAAATTGGCAAGCCACTGGTGAAGTTAAAAAAGGGAAAAAAAGAAAATAACACAAATAAGAAATGAAGCATCTGAAATGAAAATAATAATAAAAGAATTTTATTATAAGCTGTTGTTGAGACACTTCCGGGAGAGGAGGAATGTCAACCTCTTTCTTGCACCACCCCTTCTGCTGTTGTTTTGTTCCCTCCTTGCTAACAGGTATACCAGGCCCCTGAGCCAGCTTGCAGAGAGCTAACTCCCTACCCCCAGGGAGAGACCAGCAGACATTCCCATTACAGAAGGAACACTAGCAGTTTCCCCACTTCCCTGCACCATCCAATCTGCCATTGTTTCTTCCCCACCTTGCTAACAACTTAACCCTGCTTCAGTCCCTTGGGCCAAAAGGGGATTACCAATATACAGGATTCTGACAAATCATCACCTTTACCCAGTACAAGACTGAAGAGAAGGACCTCTGCTCTGAAACACCAAAAAGAGTGGGGAAGAGAGCTGAGGAACCTAACCATGTGACTTCACAGACCAAGGAGGATTTTTCCCTAGGCATGAGTTCAATGATTTGATCAAGATCATTTCAATAGAGACAACATCATCAGATGAAATACTCTTTCCTAAGGTCAGTACTTTCAGCAGTGAGGGAGAGAAGGGTCTGAAACTCCCCTTAGATTAGCAAAACTACCTAAGGATTATTACTTTCTATATATTTTCCATAGAAGTATAAGTAAGACACACAAGTTTAATGGGAACCTCAGTGCTATAGCAATAAAAATTTTCCTATAAACACTTCAACTAAAAAACCCCAACCAAACAAAAAAGCTCCTCTAGAAAATGGTATTTGTATTGAAGAAAAACATCTTTTAAATAAGTTACCAGTAATCTAAACATGGAGGAAATGACACAAAGATCTTGATGATTTTTCCTTAAAAATTTTAACAATATGAAACTGTCATAGATTCAGTGTATTGTAACATATCCCTAGAAAGTCTTGATTGACAGTTTCCTTTGGAAAGAAACTGTCATTTGGGAATCAGGGTAAGTAATCTTCTTTAGGGCCTGAAACTAGGCAGAAAGCTAGATAGCTCATTAGATATTAAAATTATTGGAGTACAATAGAAAAATAATAGTATCAATTAAAATATGTGTTCATAGTCCTGTTGAAATTAGTACCACAAGTGTTCTCAAAAATGCATATCATAATGCATTTTTACTGGAAGAGAAGAGAACAAAGTTGCCCAATATTTTTTCTATCCATTTATTATTTTTGCATCTCTAATGTATTTATTCCAGTGGTTGGAAATCTGAACTGCTTTTAAGTCAAGATAATCTTGTTACTTATAATTCCATTAACACAAAGAAAATACACACTAAAACCCATTTCATAATATTCTATGTGAAAAAGAAAATGGTGACTAATAACCTGATTACAGTCATTTCATTTTAAATAAACAAATTAACATTTAATTATATATTATTTTTATGATTCTTAATTTGTGTCTCTCCCCACTGAGTTAACAGGCAGCATCATGGTAAATACAGAAAATACTGAAGTTGTCAATGATTTAATTTTACTTAGATCTATTATCAGCACTCTTCGTACTAGCAGTCAAGAAATCAAAAGATGTGTATCATGGAGAAAGGCTGATAAAATATAAGGGAGTAATAATGTCAATTTAAAAACTAGGGTGCACCTGATTCAGGCCATAGATTTTTCAGTTGTGAGGTATGGATCTCAGGGCCAAAGAACCAATAAAGTTGAAGAAAGAATCAATGCCTTCAAGTTGTATTGGAGAAGAATATTGAATATCCTGTAGACTTCTAAAAGGACAAACAGGTATATCTTAGAGAAAGTTCAGCCAGAATATTCCCAGAGGCAAAGATGATAAAGCTTCATTTCACATGTTTTGGGAATGTTGTTAGGAGGGGCTATTCCTTTGAAAGGGACATCACAGTTGGAAAGGTGAAGAATTGGTAAAAGAGAAGAAGGCTCTCAATGAGATGGATTGACATGGTGACAACAGTAACAGACTCAAGTATTTTCAAATTGATAAAGGTGGAACAAGATAGGACAGTGTTTAGCTCTATTGTTCATAGGGTCACTCTTGTGGTGGTGGTATACCACTGAGTCAAAACGAACCCATAGCTGACCCTCCTGTGGGTTTTCAGAGTTAATTGCATGGAAGGAGATTGCCCATCATTCTCCAGCACAGAAACTCATGGTTTCAAATCACGTGCTTTTGGGATTGCAGTGCTGCAGCTTGTTGACACTAGGCCACCAGAGCTCCATGTAGGAACAATAGGGATCAGTTTTTACTCATTAACACCTAACAACAACATTAATATGCTATCTATCATTTTTAAGAAAAAAAACACAAAATGATCTCAGTCTTTCAAGAAGTTAAGAATAAATCAAAATGCTAATGATTAAATAGTTTGACAATTACTTTTTTTTCTTTCAAAAATTTAACAAGCAATAATATTCCGAGTAGACGTTCTAGTAGTAGCACAAATCAAGTTACAGAGGGAAGGTGGTTCTTACAATAAAAGGCCTA
>NW_006400247.1:435500-436640 GCF_000299155.1 Elephantulus edwardii | reverse complement strand
TCGCTCTAGACTCCTGTCATGACAGAAATACCTAGTCACATATCTCTTTTAAACAGTTTTGTCCCTCCTCTGTTTCAGTGCAGTATACATTATTGAACCCATCTTACTCAGTCTCTCCCCAACCCCGAGGTCAGTCCCATTCAACAACAGTGGCACCATGCAATATTTGTCCTTTTGTGACTGGGATATTTCACTCAGCATAATGTTCTCCAGTCAACCATTTTGAACAATATTGCATGAGTTCCTTGTTTTTCAATGCAGCATAGTACTCCATAGTGCGAATATACCACAGTTTCTCTATCCATTCGCTTGTTGATGGGCGCCTAGATAATTTCCAACTGCTTGCTTATTGTGAACAAAGCTGCAATAAACATGGATGTGCATATATCTACTTGGATGTCAGTTATGGTCTCTTCAGGGTATATTCCCAGTAGTGGAACTGCTGGGTCAAATGGTATCTCTATTTGCAAGGGGTTGCACCATTTTACACTCCCACCAACAAGGAATAAGGGTTCCAGTTTCTCCACAACCTCGCCAGCATTTGATGCTTGCTGTTCTGTTAAATTTTGATATTTTGACTGGGGTGAGATGATATCTCATAGTTGTTTTAATTTGCATCTCTTTTAGGGCTAGGGATTTTGAGCATTTCTTCATGTGCTTGTTAGCCATATGAATGTTGTTTTCAGTGAAGTGCCTGTTCATATCCTGTGCCCATTTTTCTATTAGATTATTTACCTTTATCTTGTTGTGGTGCTCAAGAATTTAATAAATTCTGGATAATTCCCTTATCTGATATGTTATTACCGAATACTTTTTCCCACTCAGTGGCTTTCCTTTTTACCCTGTTGGAGAAGTTTTTGGATGTGCATAGGGATTTGAGTCTTAGAAGATCCCATTCATCTACATTATCTTCTGCTTGTAGGTTTTCCAGGATACTGGGAAGACTGTTTATGTCGTGGATTAGGACTTCTAATGTTGTTCCTAGCTTTTCGGTAATGAAGTTTATAGTCCTTGGTTTTAGTCCTAGGTCCATGATCCACCTTGAGTTGGTTTTTGTGTATGAAGTGAGGTGTGGGTCTTGCTTGAGTCTTTTGCAGATATTTTTCCAATTTTGCCAACACCATTTGTTAAAAAGGCTGT
>NW_006400247.1:415870-418119 GCF_000299155.1 Elephantulus edwardii | reverse complement strand
AAGAGGTGGGGGCGGGGCTCGGGCGCTGCAGGGGGTTTATGCAGCAGCACCCTGTGTGTTGGGGGTCACACAGGTGTGGGCTGAAGGGGGTTCACACAGTGGCAGACAGCCTTCACTCCTCTGGGGTCTCACGGTCTTTGCTCCTCTGGAGTTCCGCGGTGGGTGGCTGACTGTTGTTCTTCCCGGGTCTCTTCCCGGCCCATCTGACGGTGGGCGGGAGTTCTTCCATCTGGCAGTGGGCAGGAGTTCCTCCGTGTCTTGACAATTTCTTGTTTTCATAGCTTTGTATATTCTGCAGTGAATGATATAGTATTGAGTCAATATGACTAGTGTCACAAATGTAATAAATTAATTTGCAAGCCATTATTCTAGAATTTTGGGTAATATTCTATGTGTAATATTAGAATTTATAAGATAAAAAATGAACTTCCTTGAATGATGAAATTGTATTTGAAATGTTTCAAGCTCTTATTAATGTAAAACTCTAGATATTTAATGACTTCCTACATGGAGCAGAAGATACCTCTTGATGCCTTATTCATCAAATTACTAATAGTATCAGTAACTCAACTTAATAGTAGTAAATCTTATCAGAAATCTTATAATAATATCTTGAATCTTGTTCTTATGGTTGTTAGAGCTCATCAACCGCACTCATAGCAACACTATGAAAAACAGACCTAACTTTGCCCTATCCAACTACATAACTCAAGACCTCCAGTATACTCATTGTCACAGCTATGATGCCAAACTGTCTTGAATATTGATCTCATTCTCATTCCAAAGATTAAATGAGTCAATATGGGTAAAAAAAAAAAAGTCTACCTCTATTTTCCTGCCTCTCCAGTTTTTCTGCTTGATGTCTTTTTCCAAGAATTAGTCTCTCCTGATAATATACCCAAAGAATAATCATCAGTATGGAGAAGTTAGAACAAAATGAAAGAATTGATGAAATAATGGAACTGAAGAAAATATTTTTTTTAAAAAAAGCAGCTGGAAAAAACAAACCAATGTGTTATACGTAATTTTGTGAAGACCTGGAGTTGGAAAACTTATAGAAAAGAACTTGCTCAGGATTTCTGGAGTTAGAAAACTTATAGAAAAGAACTTGCTCAGGATTTATAAATCCAAAAAAGCCCCAAAACAGTAACAACAGCAAACCAAACCCTGATAAATAAATTTAAACTCCCAGTTGCAGTATTGAAGTATTTCTTTTTACATTGTAGTTTACATTTACATTAGTTTACAAAAAAAGGTGAGCTTTCATTCATTAATTGATACATATTTTCCTCCTTCCCATTCCACCAATTATTTTTTCCATTATACTTACAAGTTTACTCATGCTATAGTTTAGTGCTTCTAGAGTTGTTCCTAGTTTTTCTCTGATGAACTTTGTAGTCTCATTTCACTTGTAGGTCCCTGATCCACTGCGAGTCAGGTTTTGTGTATTTTGAGAGGTATATATCTTGCTTCAGTTATTTGCTTTCCAATTTTACCAGCATCATTTATCCATTTACCTGATTTAATCTCCTTGACAAAGATCAGTTGACCATAAGTAGATGAGTTGATCTATGTGTCTTTCACTGCACTATTATCATGCTGTCTTGACCATCACAGCTGTGTACTAGGATTTGAGATAAGGGAGTGTGAGGCCTCCTATCTTGTTTCTTTTTTCCCTTAGTGCTTTGCTTATTCAGAGTCTCTTTCATTTAAAAAAAATTGCAAATTGTCTTTTCATTTAATTGGATGATGGAATGAGTATTTGTACTTGGATTCCATTAAACTTGTAGTTAGCTTTTGATAGAATTGTCCTTTTCAAAACATTGACAGGAGCTCATAACTTTTTTTTTTAGTGGATGTGTTTACAGTAAAATTTTCATTGCTATAGCAAGCATTGTGATTCCAATCAAACTTCTGTGTCTTGCTAAGGTTTCTATGGCTAATGCATAGAAAGTAATAATGCTTAGGCAGTGTTGCCAAAATTGAGGATTCCCCATATCTGGTGGTAGTTTTCTAAGACTATAACTAGAGGAAAGAGATTCAGACAATAGCAAAGAGAAAGAAAGACGTTCCTTATTTCCAAATTTTTTTTAAAAAATGTTACTTAGATTTCTCTTAATTTTTCTCCTCTTATATCCAAGATTAAATAAAGATAATACCCTACATACCTTTCATTATTAGCTGCTTTTTTTTCCTTCTTTTTTTTCTATATTTCATTAATTTTCATAAACATTTACAGAGATTTTGGG
>NW_006400247.1:401835-414030 GCF_000299155.1 Elephantulus edwardii | reverse complement strand
AAATAATCCAATAGAAAAATGGGCACAGGATATGAACAGGCATTTCACCGAAGACGACATTCAGATGGCTAACAAACATGAAGAAATGCTCAAAATCCCTAGCCCTAAGAGAGATGCAAATTAAAACAATTATTAGCTGCTTTATGTGGTTAAATCATTTGTTTCTTTTACCATTAACTGAGGACTACTTTATGCTAATGGTTAACAATTTTTAAACTCATCTTGTCTTTATAAGATCATCAATACATTTATTGTGAGATAAGAATGGCTATATCAGAGGTTAGATGTCTGTGACTTTACTTTTTTATTTCATTTTTCAAATGTTTCCTTATATGCAGGTGATTTAGACTATTTGCTGCTTATTTTCTACAACAAAGGAAATAAAATATGAATGCATTCTCAAAGAACGGAAGAGTTTGTGTCAAGAAAATTTATAGGTCAATGCATTTTTTTAAAATAATATTTTTGTATGGATACATTTATAAAGGCGTTTAGATTCCATTCAATGATTTCTACACAAATTGTTTGTTGTTAGATGTCTTCGAGTTGCTTATGACTCATAGTGATCCTATGTACAACAGCTCTGAATCCTGCTCTCTCCTGAGCCAATCTCATTGTCTCCAACACACTCGCTCCTATTACATCAGCCGCTGACACAATTCATCTCATCTAGAGTCTTCCTCTCTTGTGCTGTCCCTCCACCCTGCCAAGTATGATGTCTCTATCCAAGGACTCGTCTATCCTTGCAAAATGTCCAAAGTATGTCAGACAAAGCTTCCGAATCCTGGCCTCCAAGGAGCAGCCTGGTTTTACCTTCTTCATGATGAAACTATTTGTTCTCCTAGCAGTCGATAGTATATTCAATACTCTTCTCCAGCACCTTAACTCAAAGGCATCAATTCTCTTTCAACCATTCCTTGATATTGCCCAGTTTTCAGATGCATAGCAATTAATTGTGAAGACTATGGCCTGTATCAGGTGCACCTTAGTCTCCAAACTGATGCCATTACTTTTCTGCATTCTGGTGAAGTCCATGACCACAGATTTTCCCAATGCAGTTCATCTTTTGATTTCCTGGCTGCTGTTAACAATCTCAATCTCTTTACCATCTATCATTATGTTGCCAAGACCCTCAACCAGGTGGATTGACACAGTGACTGCTGCAGTGTGCTCTTGTGTGTCAGGAAGTTTGAGGATGTTGCAAGATAGAACAGGGTTCAGACCTTTTGTTCATAGGGTCGACATGAGTTGTTCTTGACTTGAAGGCACTTAACATCAATAACAAGCTATATACCCAAAATATATGAAGTGAAATCTTATCTTTGCCTCCAAAGAACACTCTGACTGTGCCTTCTCCAAGACATATATTATTTTTCTTTTGGTAGTCCATGGTATGTTCAGCACTTTTCTTCAACATTATAGCTCAAAGGCACCATTTCTTCTTCAGTCATCGTTAGTCATCATTCAGCTCTCAGATGTATAACAAATGATCAGGAAGATCATAGCCTTAATCAGATGCACGTTAGTCCCCAAATTGACACTATTAATCCTCAATAAATTGGTGAAGTCTTTAACTACAGACTTTTCCAGTGCAATCAATACATCTCCTGATTTCCTGACTGCTAGCACCAAGGGTGTTAAATTGTGGATCCAAGTAAATTGAAATTGTCGACAGTTTCAATCTTCTTTCCTCCTACTATGATGCTCCCTATAGGTCTAGTGGTAAGAATCTTTCTTTTCTTGACATTGAGATTCAATTCATATTGAAGATTGTATTCTTTGATCTTCTGTAACCAGTGCTTCAAGTCCTCCTTACTTCAGTAAGTAAGGTTGTATCACATATATGAAGCAGATTATTGATGAGTCTCCCTCCTATCTTGATACTACATTTCTCATCATAGCGTCTGGCTTCTCAAATAATTTGGCCAGCATACAGACTGAAATGATATGGAGACAGAATACAACCCTGAGAATATACACTCTTTTTAATTTTAAACCATATAGTGTTCCCTTGATCTGATCTTACTGCAGAGATTTGAACTTGTTCTGTGTACAAATTTTTCATGCGCACAATTAAGTGTTCTGGGATTCCCATTCTTATCAATGTTAGTAAAAATTTATTACGATCTACACAGTTAAATAGATGTATTTCCAATAACAGATGTTGCCCTGGATGTGCTCACCAAGTTGTGCCAAGAAATCTGGAGAACAACCACTTGGCCAACTGACTGGAAGAGATCTATATTTGTTCCCATTCCAAAGAAGGGTGACCCAACTGAGTGTGGAAACTACAGAACAGTGTCATTGATTTCACATGCAAGCAAGATTCTACTAAAGATTATCCAAAAAATATTAGAACAGCACATCATCAGAGAATTGCCTGAAGTCCAGGCTGGGTTTAGAAGGGGTCGTGGTACTAGGGAAATTGTTGCTGATATTAGATGGATCTTGGCTGAAAGCAAGGAATACCAGAAGAATGTCTATCTGTGTTTCATTGATTATGCAAAGGCATTTGACTGTGTGGATCACAACAAACTGTGGCTGACTCTGAGAAGAATGAGAATCCCAGAACATTTAATTGTGCTAATGTGAAACCTATACTTGGACCAAGAGGCAGTAGTCAGAACAGAGCAGGGTAACACTGCATGGTTCAAAATTGGGAAGGGTGTACTCCAGGGATGCATTCTGTCTCCATAACTTTTCAACATGTATGCAGAGCAGATTATCCGAGAGGCTGGGCTCTAGGAGGAGAATTGTGGCATCAGGATTGGTGGAAGGTCTATTAACAATCTGCGTTATGCAGATGACACAACCCTGCTTGCTGAAACTGAGGAGGACCTCATGCACTTGCTGAAGAGGGTCAAGGACGGACTGCAGCCTTCAGTATGGACTGAGGCTCAATGTCAAGAAGACAAAAATTCTCACCACTGGACCAATTGTCAGTGTCAGGATGGATGGCGAAGAGATTGAGATTGTTCACAGCTTCAGTTTGTTTGGCTCCACAGTCAATACTCTTGGCACCAGCAGTCAAGAAATCAGAAAGCATTTCGCCATGGGAAAGTCTGATATTAGGGACCTCTCTAAAGTACTCAGGAGCAACGGTGTCTCTCTGGAGACTAAGGTGCACCTGATAAAGGCCATGGTCTTTGCAATCTCTTGTTACACATCAGATAGTTGGACAATGACTAGGGAGACAGAAGGAGAGTTGATGCCTTTGAGCTGGGGTGCTGGAGAAGAGTACTGAATGTACCATGGACTGCCAGGAAAACAAACAGATTCATCTTGGAGAGGATTAAACCAGCTACTCCTTGGAGGCAAGGATTCTGGTGCTTCGTCTAACATACTTTGGACATGTTGCCAGGAGGGATGGGTCCTTGGAGAGGGACATCATGCTTGGGAGGGTGAAGGGATAGCGCAAGAGGGGAAGACCCTCTATGAGATGGATTGATTCGGTGACTGGGGTAATTGGAATGGGTGTGTCAGAGGCAGTGCAGTTGGCGCAGGATAGAGCAGGGTTTAGGGCTGTTGTGCATAGGGTTGCTATGAGTCGCAAATGACTCGAGGGCACATAACAACAACAACACAGTTAAATGCCTTTCCATAGTCAATCAAACATAAATAGAAATTCTTCTGGTATTCTCTATTTTCAGTCAGGTCCATCGGACACAAACAATGATTTCCCTGATGCCACAGCCTCTTCTAAATCCCGCTTAAACTTCTGGCAATCCCCTGTCTATGTACTGCTCTAGCCATTTTTTTTAATGATCTTCAGCAGTATTTTGTTTGCATGTAATATTTATGATATTGTTAGATAGTTTCCACATCTGTTGGATCAACTTTCTTGGGAATGGGAACATTCCATCCATTGGCCAGACAGCTGTGCTCCAAATTTCCTGGAATAAACTGGTAAGCACATCTAAAGCCGCATTTATTAATTGAAATAAGTCAATTAGAATCCCAATGATTCCTAAACCCTTATTTTTTGCCAGTGCCTTCAATTGAGTTTCCACTTCCTCCTTCATTGCCATTGGCTCCTGCTCATATGGTACTTCCTGAAATTTTTCAATGTTAGTCAGTTCTTTTTGGTTCATTGACTCCGTATATTCCCTCTATCTTTTTCTCTTTTTTCCCCCTAATTTGCCTTTCGGTAAAAATATATTTGTCTGATTTGATGTTTGGCTTTTTAATTTTTTCTTTTATTGTACTTCTTTCTTTATAAAATTTGAATACATTGTTTTCAAGAACAGATTCTTCCAATTTCTCTTACCCCCTTACCCATAAAATTGTACAACTCCCTGATTAATATCCTCTCCCACTGCACATCCTCATCCTTCATCCTTCTGCTTTCACCCTTCCCCACCTCCCTTGAATCGTTATATTCATTCTACAATAATGGTTTTATACAATATTTATCTTTGTGGGACTGAGTTGTTCACACAGCATAATGCTTTCCATTCCCCTCCAAATTAGGTATAAAAAAAATCCTAGCCTACAGGAAGAAACCTGATTTCACCCTCTCCAAGCCAGGCCTATTTGTTCTCTTGGCAGTCCACAATATGTTCAAGACTCTTCTCTAGCACCACAATTGAAAAGTATTGATTCTTCTTCTGTTATTCTTAGTCTTTGTACAACTTCTGAAGTATAACAAGTAATCGTGAAGATCGTGACCTGGATTAGGCATACCGTAGTCTCTATACTGACAGCATTGCTTTTCAGTACTCTGGAGAGGATCCTGATAGCAGATTTTCCCAATGAAATTCTTCTTTTGAATTCCTGACTGCTTGTATTAAGAGTGTTGATTGTGGATCTGAGCAAGCTGTAGTCATTAATAACCTCAATCTTCTCCATCTATCAGAGTGCTGCTTATTGTCTTCTTGATGTTGAGCTTCAATCCATACTGAAGATTATAGTCCTTGATATTCTGCAGCAAGCACTTTGAGACTTCTTAGTTTCAGCAAACAAGGTTGTGTAATCTGCATAACATAGGTTATTGATAAGTCTACCTCCAATCCTGATGTGACATTCCTCCTCATAAAACCCTGCTTCCTGAATGATCCATTCTATATATGGATAAGAAAGATATGGAGACAGAATGCATCCCTGACACACTCCTTTTCTGACTTCTTTTCCTCTGGCCAAACACCAATACCATTTCAGATCTAGAAGAGACCTATCTGGACTTGAAAATTATCACATTGTGGCAGCAATGTAAACAGAGTCACAGAACTTAGCAGTAGCACAGTGGCAAGGAAATTCCCTCAGTACAGCATCAAGCAAAATCTTTTTGTGAAGTTGATACAAGGGATTTGAACTTAATTCTCCTAAACAAGAGACAGAAAACAATGTGAGAGACATTCATAGAAGTGACTTGTGGACTAAGCTATCATATCAAGAGGTGGCTGGGGAAGGGAGGGTTTGATCAAGTAGTTGGGAGTATAAGGAATGATGATGTAGCAGGTTAAGGGAATAGACAAGATATATGTGTTTAAGTGGGGGTGAGGGCAGTGAATGTATTATTTATTTCTCTAAGGGAAATGTATTTTATCTGCTTCAGTATTATATACCATATGATAATCAGATTCAAAGCGGTCAAAGCTAATCTATCCCATCATACTGATAGGTCAATGTTTGTGTTCCATTTCATTTTCAAAATTTCTGTATTTCTAGCATTTAAGCTACATATTTTAATTATTAAATGATATTCATTATTATTTTTCCACATTTCAACTGGCTTTCTATGTGGTATCAGCCATTACTACTATAATTATGTGTTCCTCTACTATTCATAGTGTTTTTAGAGACTTGTTATTTAAGAAGTAGATGTCCAATCCTGTTTCCTAGTCTATCTTAATCTGTGAGCTCTACTAAAACCTGTCCACCATGGGTGACCCTTGTGGCATTTGACATACCACAGCTTTCTGTATCACAACAACCCACAAGCTGTATCAGTACAACAAACTGACAGACAAGTGCTGAACTGAGCATAACTAATTGGAGTATGTGAAGATCACAGAAAATTAAATTTTCCAGTATATCCTTTCTCTTTTCAGTAATTAACAGTGTTTTGTATCTCCACCAATTTTAGAGAATAAGTACTACATTACCTTCATCTTGTACTGTTAAGAAATGAAGAGAAACTAGCTAAAATTAGTGAAAAATTCAACAAGCTTTAGGTGGAGTTAGAGATATTTATTTTCAATTTTTTTAAAATCTTTAGGCAAATCATTAAACATTCTCTGTTCATCATTTAACAGGTGTGGGTTGTTTGGTGTTTTTTTATTTCATTAACAATCAGTTGTGGGCTGGGAGCTTCTTGTTTTAAACTAATTAGGGCTGTGTGGGTGGGCCTTTGTAATTAAAAGTTGGTTGGGTCCTCAGGCCTGCTTGTGAAGACTGATTTGCTATTAGAGTTATAAACGGAATTGTCGGTTTATTGTGTTTGGGGAGAACATTGTTCTAAGTAGTACAGCACTTATCAGTAAGTTTACTTACATAACTTGTGGGTTGCTGTGACACTGAAAGCTATGCCACTGGATGTCAAATGCCACAATGGTTACTCATGGAGAACAGGTTTGTTGGTTTGTTTTTTATTATTATACTAGTTTATTTACAAAATTTTAAAACTTTGTTTTCCAGACCAGATACTTCCAACTCTCCTAACCCTCCACCCATCAAATTGTACAACCCCATGATTATTCCCCTCCCTTCTCCCACACATCATCCCTCTGCTTCCACACTCCCCCCACCTTGGATCCTCATACTCATTCTACAATAATACAGTGTCAAATATGAATTGAAGCTTAATATCAAAAAGACAAACGTTCTCACCACTGGGACAATTGGCAGCACCATGATGGATGGAGGAGAGAGTGAAGTTGTTGATTCTACCTTGCTCACTTTCACAATCAACAGACTTAGCACAAGCAGTGAGGTGAAAAAGAAAAGATGAATTCTACTGGGTAAGTCCATTGTCAGGGACCTCTCTAAAGTGGTAAAGAGTGATGATGTCAGGCTAGAGACTGAGGTGCACCTGATTTAGGTCATGGTCTTCTCAATTACTTGCTATGCATCAGGAAGCAGGACGATGGTTATGGATGATAGGAGATGAATTTATCCTTTTGAGTTGTGGTGCTGGAGAAGAGTATTGAACATACCATGTGCCACCCAAAAAATAATTACGTCTGTCTTGGAGAAGGTGAAACGAAGTTTCTCCTTGGAGGCAATGAGTTTTAGTTGGATGCAGTACCATGAAACATCCACAAGTTTGAGTTTACTGATTATAAAGTTTAGATTTTCATCTTTGTTGAGTTTCTTTTGGGTTGACCTAAGCTTTGGTGATGCAGAGTAGATTATCCGAGAGGCTGGGCTCTATGAGGAGAAGCATGGCATTAGGATTGGTGGACGATCTATCAACAATCTGTGTTATGCAGATGACACAACCCTACTCGCTGAAACTGAGGAGGACCTCATGCACTTACTGCAGAGGGTCAAGGATGGCAGCCTTCAATATGGACTGAGGCTCAATGTCAAGAAGACAAAAATTCTCACCACTGGACCAATCGGTAGCATCAGGATGGATGGTGAAGAGATTGAGATTGTTCACAGCTTCAGTTTGCTCGGCTCCACGGTCAACACTCTTGGCACCAGTAGCCAGGAAATCAAAAAACGTATTGCAATGGGAAAGTCTGTGGTTAGGGACCTCTCTAAAGTACTCAAGAGCAACAGTGTCTCTCTGGATACTAAGGTGCACCTGATACAGGCCATGGTTTTTGCAATCACTTGTTATGCATCAGAGTTGGTCAATGACTAGGGAGGATAGAAGGAGAATTGACACCTTTGAGCTGTGGTGCTGGAGAAGAGTACTGAATGTACCATGGACTGCCAAGAAAACAAACAGATTCATCCTAGAGAGGGTTAAACCAGGCTATTTCTTGGAGGCAAGGATTCTGGGGCTTCGTCTGACATACTTTGGACATGTTGTAAGGAGAGACAGGTCTTTAGAAAGGGACATCAAGCTGGGTAGAGTAGAGGGACAGGGCAGGAGGGGAAGACCCTCTATGAGGTGGATTGATTCAGTGACTGCGCTAATCGGGATGGGTGTGTCAGAGGCAATGAGATTGGCACAGGATAAAGCAGGGTTTAGGGCTGTTGTGCATAGGGTCGCTATGAGTCGCAAACGACTCGAAGGCACATAACAACAAACAAACAAGCTTTGGTGATAGTGGTGTGCTGAAGTCTCCTATTACTATTGTGGTGCTATTTTTTTCCCCTCCAATTCTGTTAACATTTGTTTTATGTATTTTGTAGCTATATAATTTGGTGCATAAATGCTGACCAAGGTTATGTCTTCTTGATCTATTGTGCCTTTAATAAGAATGCAATGCTTAGGGCATGTGTCCAAGAGGGAGTCAGTCTTTGGAGAAGGACATCATGATTAGAAGGATGGAGGGACAGTTCAGAAGAGGAAGACTCCAGATGAAATGAATTGACATGATAACTGTGGCAATGAGATTAGGTGTATCAGAGTCAGTAAGATTGCCTCAGGACAGGTTATAGTTCAGAGCTATTGTACATAGAGTTTCTATGAGTAGTGGACAACTCAATGACACATAAGCACAACAACAACAACAAGTAACTTAAGGCTTCCTAGATCATGCAAATGGACAGAGGGTTGAAGGAATTAGGAGATCCAGTGGGACTTGAAACGACAGCATAATTGTGGACATGGATTAATGGTGATTCATTTTATAAAACATAGTGTATGGGAATGACCATATGAAACACAATATGAATGGAAGAATATATGAAACAGTGTGTAAAAATGAAAACAATGCATACAAATTTTATATGCAAACAAATATAAAATAAAAATAATTTTTAATATATTTTGTAAAGTCACAGGAGGTTTTAGACTAGGCAGTTGGCATAATCTCTGATAGCCTAGTGGCAAGAAGCTGCACTGTAATCCTGAAAGGATTTGACTCGAGGCCATCCTCCTTGGGAGAAAGACTGGCAGTCTCCTGCTGTGCAATTAACTGACTCTGAAAACCCACTGGAGGGTCAGCTATGGGTCAGTTCTGACTCTACAGGACACAACAACAATAACCAACAACAACATATAAGATTATTTCTGGCTTTTTGCACAATAATTTATGGGTAGAGAGAGATGAGAGGAAGGACTAGTTTGGCCTTTGGTATCCAGTTCTGATTGCTCTGGTATTCATCCTTATAGATACCAAGGTTGGGAATTTTATGTGGTTTTGCCTCCCCTGGGCATCAATTAGTTTGTTTAGAGTTTTTTGTTAAATCTTCTTTGAATTATGAATTAAGACTTTCTAGAGTGCTTTCCATTTGCTTATTTGGATGTGGAAGACACTAAGATTAAATTTTAAACCAAGATATTGTTGTTATGTGCCATTGAGTCTTCTATAACTCATAGTGACCCTGTGTGCATTAGCTCTGAAACCTGCCCTATCCTGAGCCAATCTCATCATCTCTGACAGACTTAATCTAACAGAGTCAATCCATCTCATCCTGGGTCTGTCCCTCCACTGTTCCAAGCATGAAGTGCCTCTCCAAGGACTGGTCCCTCCTGGACACAGGCCCAAAATATGTGAGACATAGCCTCAAAATCCTCCTGGAAGAAGCCTGGTTTCAGCCTCTCCAGGACAGACCTGTTTGTTCTACTGGTATTCCACACTATGTTCAACACACTTCTCAGCATCACAACTCAAAGGCATCAATCGTTCTTCTATGATCCTTAGTTATTGTCTAGCTCTCTGATGCATAGCAAGTAATTGAGATGACCATAGCCTGGATCAGGTGCACCTGTCTCCAGACTGACATCATTGCTCTTCTGTACTCTAAAGAGGTCCCTAGCAGCAGACTTTCCCAATGTAATTCATGTTTGATTTCTTGGCTGCTGGTGCCTAGAGTGTTGATTGTGGAACCAACCAGGCTGAACTTACCAATAATCTCAATCTCTCTCCATCCATCATGAAGTTGCCAGTTGACCCAATGGTGAGAATATTTATTTTCTTGACTTTGAGCTTCCATCCATATTGAAGAATACAGACCTTGATCTTCTGCAGCAAACACTTTATGTCTTCTTCAGTTTCAGCAAGGAAGGTTGTGCCATCTACATATCACAGGTTGTTGATGAATCTACTAATCCCAATGCCACATTCCTCCTATAAAGTCCAGCTTCCTGACTGATCTGTTCTGCATATACATTGAAATGGTCTGGAGATAGGAAGCTTCCTTGATGCTCAACCATGCAGTGCTTGCTTGCTCTGTTTTGACTACTGCTTCCTGGTCCAAGAATAGGTTTCACACGAACACAATTAAGTGTTCTGGGGTTCCTATTTTTCTCAAGGTGAGCCACAAATTGTTGTGATCCACAAACACTTTTGCATAGTCATTGAAACACAGATAGACATTTCTCTGGTACTCTCTGCCTTCAGCCAAGATTAATCTAATGCTGGCTATGATGTCCTTAGTGCCACGGCCTCTTCTAAACCCAGCCTGCATATCTGCCAGTTCTCTACTGATGTACTGTTCCAGTTGTTTCTGTATAATCATCAGCATGATCTTGCTTGTGTGAGATGTTAGTTATGTTGCTTGATAGTTTCCACATACTGTTGGGTCACTTTTTTTTTAAAATAAATATGCATCTCAGGAAGCTCTGGTGGCCTAGTGGCAAGAAGCTGTACTGCAATCCCAGAGGTACACGGTTCAAATCCACCTGATGCTGTGCCAGAGAATGAGGGAAAATTTCCCTCCTGTACCAGTCAGATCTGATTTGACGGTACATGCACAATAAATAAATTTTTTAAAAAAAATTTAAAAAATAAATAAATATGCATCTCTTCCAGTCAGTTGGTCAGGTATTTGTTCTCCAGATATGATGGCACAACCTGGTGAATGTATCCAGGGTTTGTTGAAATATGTCAATTGGTTTCCTTCAATTACTGGGATCTTGAACTTTGCCAATTTCTTCACAGCAACTTGAACTTTCTCCATCATCATCGTAGTCTCTTTATTATATGTTGTTTCTTGAAATTCTCACATCTTCTTTTGATGCTTCCTGAATCATTCAATATTTTGTCTCAGCATCATTAAGTATTGCAACTCAAGGCTTGAATTTGCTCTGGAGTCCCTTCATCTAAAGAAATGCCAAGTGAGTCCATCCCTTTTGATTTTTCAACCCCAGTTCCTTGCACATTTCATTATAATAGTTTGCTTTGTCTTCCCATATTGCCTTTTGAAATATTCTGCTCAGCTGCTTAACTTCTTGATTTCTTCCCTTTGTTTTAGATTCTTGGGATTGTAGTGCAACATTCAGAGTCTTTTCTGATATCCACCTTGGGCTCTTCTTTCTCCTCTGTCTTTACAGTGACTTTTTTGCATTCTTCATGGATTATAGTCTTGATAACCTCTTACAATTTATTAGGTCTTCACTCATTACTGCTCAAGGGTTCAAATCTGTTCCTCGGATGGTCTTTAAATTCTGGTAGATAGTTTCAAGTTCAAACCTTGGTTCTTGTGTATTTGATTTTATTTTTGTTAGCTTCAATTTGAACTTGCATGTTAATATTTCATGGTCTGTTCCACAATCATCACCTGTTCTAGACTTAACAGCTGATATTGAGCTTCTCCAAATATTTTTTTTTTTTTTTTACTACACAGATGTAGTCATTCTGAATCCTGCGTACACCGTCAGTGAAGTCCTGGTGTATAGTCTCCATTTATGCTATTTATGTTTCTTACAGAAGGTGTTTGCAATGAATAGGTCTTTGATTTTACAAAAATTCTGTCATTCTGTCTCCAGCCTCATTTTTGTCACCAAGTTCATACTTTCTGACTACTGATCCTTCTTCCCTGTTCCCAACTTTTGCATTCTAATCACCCATTACTTTTAAAATATAATGGTTGCATGTTTAATCAATCTTTGACTACAAAAGTTGGTAGAAGTTATCTATTTCCTCCTCTTTGGTACTACTTGTTTGTGCATATATTTGAATGATAGTGTTATTAACAAGTCTTCTTTGTATATGTATGGACACTGTCCTGTCACTCACAACATTATATTTCAATGTGGCTGTAGAAATGGTCTTTTTTTAAGTATAAAAGTGACTCTAGCGACGCAGCGCGAGGGCGACGCAGCGCGAGGGCGACGCAGCGCGAGGGCGACGC
>NW_006400247.1:380104-395550 GCF_000299155.1 Elephantulus edwardii | reverse complement strand
AAAACATTAAAAAAACGTGACTCTATTTTCCCCCCCTCACCTTATCATCTCCTGTGTAGTAGAGCATATAATTATCTGATAAAAGAAGTCCAATGTCAACCATTTCATCTTGCCAATGCTTAGTATGTCAATATTTATTCATTCCCTTTCTTAACAATCTCCAACTTTCCTACGTTCATGCTTTTCATATCCATGTTCCAATCGGTAGTATCTGTTTCCAATTCCTCCTCCTTGTTTGTGATACCAAGTGAGAAAGTTCTTCCTCTGGTGCTATATCTGCTAGTCTAAACTAGATGTGTTCTATTGTACATAGGGTTTTTTGAGGATTGTTATTTCAGGAGCAGTTGGCCAATCTTTCTCCCTAGTTTGTCTTAATTTGGTTCTTCAAATCTAAAGCAATATTTGGGTAAAAATTTTGCCCAAAAGAGATCTCTCTCATTATTCAGGTAACAGATCAGGTTTTGGTTCCACCTGCCACCCTCTTAGGCACATGTGTCTTATTACAACCCCCATCCCTGTTTTGCCAACATCCATCTCAATTCCCTCTCATTGCCCCTCCAGCACCTTGCACTCCCTGCTCCCAACTAATTTTCATGTGATGGCTCAGGCTTCCATCCATATCTATTCACCCACTACCTTTCAACTCCCTTATGATATTGGTGTTCCTCCACAGTGAGAGTGATAAGCCCTCTTGCTGATCTCTAATCTCTGAAAGTCTATTGTCCTCCTTTGTCTCAGAAGTAGCACAAGACAAGAGGAACCAATGTAAACAATGTGGAAGTGTTTTTGTTTTTATTTCTTGTCTACTCCCATGGGTCTGTGGAGTGACATCGCCAGAATCCTCAACTCTTTTCTGTACTCTCTGTGATGGTTCAGTGACGGGTGACTTCATTTTTATACTAGATGAAGGTGATATCTTGCCAGGATATTCCATATTGGTGATCTCCGTTTCTTTTTCTCACCTGAAAAGTAAATGGTCAATATGGTGCTTGGAAGGTGGAGGGTGGGTGCTAGGTGTTTGTTTTCCAATCCAAGGGAGGTTGGTTTATCTCTCTTCTGGGCCCAGGCTCAGTTACCTGAGTTATCAGGGAGGTAATTCTTACCTGAAAAACAGATGAACAATTTGGTACTTGGAAAGTAGATGGTGCACACTGCTTGTTTTCCCACCCAAAAGTATGTGAGTTTCTCCATAGAGCCCAGCACCAGTTCCATGAGCTGGTATGTGCATAATTCTCACCTGACAAACAAATGGGCAATATAGCACTTGTAAAGTGGAGGGTGGGTGCTAGGTGTTTGTTTATATATTAGCAATCTAGATAGGGGATGATTTATTTAACGTAATTTAGGATATTAAAATATAATTCCTGTGATAATAATAGTAAGTCCTTGTGGTCTAGTGGTAGAGAGTTGCATTCCTATTCCAAAGGTGTGCTTCTCTGGTGATTAGAGTCCACCAGCATTTTCATGGGTGAAAGTTGGGAATCTCTTCTCATGTGATGTTCATCCTCAGAAACCTGCTGAAGCATCACTTATGAATTGATTCCAACTCCACAGCAATGCAGGAGTGAATGACTTTTCATTACAAAGAAGATATCTTAAAACTACATACAAAAGAAAAAATGAATGGAACCAAAATTTCACCACAAAATAAGGAATTAAATATGAAAGAAGATCATTAAAATGTCATTTTTTATAATAAAATGCCAACAGAAAAATATCAGTATTTAGTCCAGATGCCTAAAAGTTATGGTGCTGGAGAAGAGTCTTGAACATATCAAGACTGCCAAGAAACAAATTAATCTGTCTTGGAGAGGGTGAAACCAAGTCTCTCCTTGGAGGCTAGGAATTTGAAGTTCCATTTCACATACTTTGGGCATGTGGCCAGGGGAGACCACCTTGGAGAAGGACATCATGCTCAGAAGGGTGGACGGATAGTACAGGAAAAGAAGACCCTACATGAGGTGTATTGATACAGTATCTGGGGGATGGGGGTTGGTGTGTCAGAATTAGTGAGACTGGCTCAGGACAGGCTAGGTTCAGAGCTGCTGTACATAGGCTCGTTATGGGTCGCAGGTAACTTAATGGCATATAATAACAACACACTATACTGAATTTTTGGGTTTGTTTTTGTTTTAGTTAAGCCTCTTGTTTAGAGTGAACAAGACCTTGGGGAAAACTTTTGTATTTAAAAGTTGGTTGTTATAATATTCTGGAGGATCATTCTTCTAAGTGGTATAGCACTCTTCTCTCAATATGCTGTACTGAGGTAACCTGGAGTTGCTGTGATTCTGAACCTTGTGCCACTGGGGTATCAAATTTCATAACGGTTACACATGGTGGACAGTGTTTTGGGGAGCTCCCTGTTTAAGACAGATTTGGAAGCAGGAGTGGCATCCACTTCCTGAACAACATGCCCCTGGAAACTCTAAGAATTTTGATCAGTAATGATAGTCATAGAAAGGCTTGAGGTCTTCTGTTCATAGGGTCCCTTTGAGTTGTGCTGGACTTAACAACAATCAACAACAAACATCAGTAACTTTAAGTGTAGATTATTTAAGCTTTCCAAGTAAAAAGCAGAGATTGGTGGAACATATTAAAAAAAAATGTGAGAAAGGAAAAGACAAAAACAAACACCCAAAATCATGGTCCAAAAATATACCTTATGCAATCCACTTTGGTGGCTTAGTGGTGAGGAGTTGGATACATCTCATGATAATGCTACGATTAACAGATAAAAACCTTGCCCCAAACTGCCAAACTGTATCATACTCACAAATTCTTCCACTGTGCGTCAGCCCATTGTCACTGTCCCTTGTATCTTTCTATCTTTATGTCTGGCTTTTGTTGACCTTCTATTTTTCCAACCATGATTTTTTTCCCCAAGTGCTGGAACCTTCTTATTGTGCGCCAAAAAGTATATGAGACAAATTTCACCACCTTTCCCTCTAAGAAGCACCCTGCTTTCTTGCACTTTCTCTGAGAGTGATTTATTTGTTGTTTGGGCATTATGTTGTCATTAAGTACCATCGAGTCAGAACTGAGCCGTAGCTCACCTTTCAATGGCTTTCCAGAGGCAGTAAATTGCATGGGAGGAACTGCCAATCTTTCTCCTATGGAGCTGCTGGTGTAAGCCACTAAGTCAATACTCTTTGCCAAAACCATAATCCAAAGCGTCAGTTTCTCTTTGATCTTTTTTTATTCATTGTCCATCTTTCACAAACATACAAAGCAATTATAAAAGCGATGGCTTGGTACAAGAGCATTTCAACTGATGTCCATATTCTTTAGCTCTTTAAAGTAGTTCTTGATAGCAGATTTGCCTAAAGTTCCACATCTTTTGATTTCTTGATTGCTGCTATCAAGAGGCTGTGAATCCAAGTAAAATTAAATCTTTGAAGACATTAATCTTTGCTCCATATATCATAATGTTGCATATTGGTTCAATTTCAAGCTGTTTGGATTTTTTTTACCTTGAAGGGTAACTCAATTGAAAGTTATATTCTTTGACCTTCTGCAATAAGTGTTTCAAGTCTTCACTTTCTACAAGCATACTTGTGTTAATCACCTAATACAGATTGTTGCTAAGTCTTCCTCCAAGCCTGATGACATGCTATTCTTCATATAGTTAAGCTTCTTGAATTATTTGTTCAGCATGCATACTGACAAGAAGAGACAACCCTAAAGCATACTATTCTTGATTTAAAAGTATAAAGTATCTTCTTACTCTAGTCCGACAATTGCTGCTTCTTTTATGTATAAGTTTCACAAAAGCACAGTCAAATACTTTGGAATTCCTTTATTATTAGTCCCGATGTTATCCGTAATTTACTGTTGTCAACCTAGTCAAATAGATTTGTATAATTGATAAACTACAGTTGAATATTTTTTCTAGTTTATTCACTTTTTATAAAAGATTCATCTGGCACTAGCTTATTCCATGGTCCTTTTAAAACCTAGCTTGCATTTTTAAATTTTTTTTAATTGAGATTTTAGTGAAAGATTACAGAGAGCTTGGATTTCTATTCACTCATTGTTGCACATCTTCTATCTTGCATTTCTGACAGCTCCCTTTCTACCGTTCTAGATATCTTTCAGTAATCTTTAGCAAGCTTTTTCTTGCATGTAATACTAATGATATTTTCCAGTAATTTCCACACTTTGTTGGATCACTTTGTCTTTAGACTGGGAAAGTATAGATCTTTTCCTCTCAGTTAGCCAAGTAAGTAGATGCTTCCCAAATTTCTTGACATAGACTTGTGAGTATATCTGGGGCTGCATCTGCTTGGTGAAACACTACAATTGGTGTTCTTCCAATACTTGTAACCTTATTTTTGCCAATCCCTTCAGTGAAGTTGGAATTCCTCAATATTACTGATTTTAGAGAATGTGCTATTTCATAGAAGAGTTGAGCATCAATTGATTCTTTTTGCTACAGTGACTCTGTGTATTTCTTCCATCTCCTTTTAATGCTTCCCACATTTTTAAATAATTTCCTTGTAGAATCCTTTGATATTGCAACTGGAAACTTGAATTTTTCTTTAGTCCTTTCAGCTTACAAAATATCAAGCATGTTATTCCATTTGGTTTTCCAACTCCAAATCTTTATTTATTTACAATAAATTGTTTTACCATGCTGAGCTGTCTTTTAAAATGTACATTTAATATCTTGTTTCATAATTTCTTCCCTTTAGTTTCTCTACAATGAAGAGTAAGTTTTAGCATGTCTTCTGAAATTTCAGTCTTTTCTATCTTGTCTTTTTCATGACCTTAAAGAATAAGTGTCTGATACATTTTTGTGGTTGGACCCTGAAAACATGCTGAATGTAGCAAGTCAGATAATAAATGAAAGCTCCTCCTTCTCCCACGGAGCAGTATTGGGAGCAAACTGTGTCTTTGGTATTGCAATGCTGCTTCTTACCACTAGGCCACCAGAGCTTCCTATGATTTAATTTAAGCAAAATATTTAGAACTAGAAAGTAGAACCTGCAATCATGAGGTAGTGGATGAAGGTAATTTTACACCAAAAGAAGAGGGAAAGGAAATATTTTAAACTATGTAAACCGGTGAAAACATCATATATAAAAAGAAAATAGTAAAGACTGTACAGTATTATTACATATAATTGATACAGCTTAATTGTACACTTAACATGGCTAAAATACAATAGTCATTGACTAATCACATACATATTTTTAAATATACTTTATTTTTTACAGCAGTTGTAAGACTAGAAACAATTTTAGGAAACTTTTTTCTTTTCTTTTTTATCCCTATATACATTGTTTCCCTCATTATTAATATATTTGCTTGGTTCTTTTGTAGTAACTAAGTGAATTATTATTGACTAAAGTCCTATTTTACATAATGCTCACTGTTTGTTTTAGAAACTTAAGCATAATGTTCTGTATCCTCAGAGTTATCATTTTGTAAAAATTAGTTTCACAGTCTTAAAATGTTCTGTTTTCCACCTATCCATCTAATATTTTTTTTATGTGTGAAATCAAGTGGATACAGTGTTTTATGTGATATTTATATCTTGTGACTTTTCCCCACTTCTCTCCTAATCCTGTCCTCCTTCTTTCGGCCCTTTCTCTTCTCTGTTTCTTCTTCCTATTTTTTCTGTCCATTTCTCTGTTGCTGTGCATTCTTTCTCTTAATTTTTTCTTACAGTGCTTTTGGTCAACATCTTAACCCATACTTATGTTTTCTCCATGCATTATGCTAACTATATAAGACCTTCCTCAGCACAAAAGACCTTGAAATGGCAATAGTACTTTCTTCACCTTATTCCTCTAAGCCAACAAATAAGGGTTTAGCTTTAGAAATTAAGACATACTAAACCTGTTGTTGCATCTGTTATGTGTTGTTGAGACATCTGTAATTCATATAGCTCCTATATACAATAGCTCTGAATGCTGCCCTTTCCTGAGCCAATATAATTTCTGACAGACCTAATTTCATTTCACCAGTGACTAAGTCAATCTGAATGTTCTTCTTCTGCACTGTCCCTCAACCCTTCCAAGCACAATGTTCTCCAAGGACTGGTTCCTTCTGGTCATGTGCCCAAAGTATGTGAGAAAGAGCTTCAAAATCCTTGCTTCCAAGGAGCAGTTTGGTTTCACCTCTCCAGGACAGACTTGTTTGTTCTACTGGTAGTCCATGGTAAGTTCAACACTATTCTCCAGCATAGCAACTCAAAGGCAGTGATTCTTCTTCTATCATCCTTTGTCATTGTCACTGTCCAGCTCTCTAATGCATAACAAGTATTGTGAAGACCTTGGCCTGAATCAAGCATACCTTAATCTCTAAACAGGCATCATTGCTCTTCAGTATTCTGGAGAGGTCCCTGATAGCAAATTTTCCCAGTGCAATTCATCTTTTGATTTCCTAACTGCTGGTGCCAAGTGTGTCAATTGTGTAACCAAAGCAAGCTGAAGTTGTGAACATCTCAATCTTTTCTCCTTCTATCATGAAGCTACCAATTGACCCAGTGGTGATAATCTTTGTGTTCTTTTTTTTTATTTTATTTCATTATTTTTGTGTGTGTGTACCATCAAATCAGATCTGACTGGTACAGGAGGAGATTGTTCCTCCTTCTCCAACAGAGCATCTGGTAGATTTGAACTGTGTACCTCTGAGATTGCAATGTACCTTCTTGCCACTAGGAATCTTTGTTTTCTTAACATTGAGTTTCAATCCATAGTAAAGATTATAATCCTGGACTTTCTGCAGCAAACACATCATGTATTCCTCAGTTTCAGACAGAAAGGTTGTGTCATCTTCAGAACGCATTTTGTTGATGTATCTTCCTCCAAGCCTGATAGAGCATTCCTCCTCATAAAGTTCAGTCTCCTGAATTATCTGTTCGACATATAGATTGAATAGGTATGGGCATAGGATCCATTCCTGTTGCACACCTTTCCTGATCCTGAATCAAGCAGTGTTTGTTTTCCTGTTCTGTTTTCACTACTGCTTTGATACAATATAGGTTTTATATGAGCACAATCAAGTGTTCTGTGATTCCCATTCTCCTCAAGGTTAGCAACAGTTTGTTGTGATCCTCAGTCAAATGCCTTTGACTAGTCAAATGAAAACATAGATAGACACTCTTCTGGTACTCTCTGTTTTTGACCAAGATTCATCTAATGTTGGCTAAGATACGCCTAGTGCTATGGCTTCTTCTAAACTCAGCTTGCATATCTGGCAGTTCTTGTTTTTGGATAATTTTCAGCAGGATATATCTGCTACTCTACATGTTAGTAAAGACGTGAGTTCTGCATCTACATCTTTCTTCCCACTTTAACAATATTAACACATACAAATCATAAGTATATTGTTGTTATGTGCCATCAAGTCACTTGTGATTTATAGAGACCCTGTGTATAACATCTCTGAACCCTATTCTATGTTAAGCCAATTTTATTTTCTTTGACACACCTACCTCCATTACCCCAGTCACTGAGTTAATCCATTTCATCCAAGATCTTCCTCTCCTACACTGTCCCTCCATGTTTTCAAGTATGATGTCTTTTTCCAGGGACTTGCCCCTCCTGGCAACATGCCTAAAGTATATGAGATGGAGCTTCAAAACCCTTGCCTCTAACCTTGCCTTGATTCACCCTGTCTAGGATAGATCTGTTAATTCTCTTAGCAGTCCATGGTATGTCAATTACTCTTCTACAGCACCACAACTCAAAGTCATCAATTCTTCTTCTATCATCCTTAGTCATTGTCCACCTCTCTGACACAAAGCAAGTAATTGTTAAGACCATGTCCTGGGTCAAGCATACCTTAGTCTCTAGACAACATTATTGCTCTTCGAATTCTGGAGAGGTCCCTGATAGCAAATTTTCTGAATACAATTAATCTTTTTATTTCCTGGCTGCTGGTACCAAGTGTTTATTGTGGAGCTAAGCTTTGCCTATCATGATGCTACCAATCATCCCAGTGGTGAGAGTCTTTGTTTTCTTGATGTTGAGCTTCAATCCATATTGAAGACTGCAGTCCTTGACCTTTTGCAGAAAACAAGGTTGTGTCATCTGCATAAAGCAAGCTGTTGATAAGACTTGATCCAATCCTGATGCCACTTTCTTCTTCATAAAGTACAGCCTCCCAGGCGATCTGTTTTATTTATAGAATTTTGCAACAAAAACCAAAAGTGTGTTTTCTTATTCCTGTGATTTTATTTCTTTGCTTTGAAATGGCACATGCAAAAGACTCTATTCTGGAGCCTCTTATCTGATCATGCATTTTACGTGTAATCCAAAGGTTAAATTAAAGAAAAAGCCAACACCTTACTCTTGGCTCAGAGCAAAGCTAGACCTGTAACCTCTCTCAATTCTTAATTTTCATATTCTGTTTTGCTCTTTTTTCTCTGAGGATTTAGCATGTAGCTCATATTTTTTTATCTCCAGCCAAGATATACTCAAATGAGGGCGATATCCAGAATAGAGGCTGTGTCTGATTCTTGTTAGAATCAAAGATAGTTAAGCTCCAAGGTTAAAATTGGAATGCTCAGGAAATCCTAAATGTAAACACCATCTTTCAGTCACCTGCAAATTATCTCCTGCTCCCTTTTCTATGAAATACAGGTTTGAAACTCCACTGCAATTTTGCTTTAAATTAATCATCACATTCCAGGGATCTAAGAATCAGCTAAGTAAGGGAAGGGATTTTAAAACTGGATTTCATTCAACTTTGCTACTGGAATATTTTATTAATACATTTTTTAATAAAGATGAGAATTAAATGATGGTCATTAAAAGAAAAAATATGGCAGCAAAATTAAAAATACATTAGAAAGATACAAAAAGGAAAGTAAGCGATTATAAATTGTATTCTTTGTACTTCTTTTCCTACCATAAGCAAGTATAATTATGAGCTGCATTCGACAAATAAAATACATTAAAACAGACCAATACCAATATAATAGTTGTATTTAACTATATAAATGTAGAATTTCTTGTATTCATAATTTAAACTTCCAACTCTGAGGTTTAAATGCAGCAGAAGAAAATAACCAGACCCCAGTGTGTAACCTACTGGTAAGATATGTAAAAGCCAAACCTCCTGAATAAAAAAATCTATTATTTCAGTGATTTAATAATATTAGTCTCCTATGTGGCTAACTTTATTTCTGGATTGTAGCTAAAGTAATTTAATCTGTAGTTGTTTTTAGAAACTCCACCCCCCCAAAAAATCCCATCCAGTTATATTTAGATAGATTTTTAAAAAGAGGTCAAAAGAATGAATCCTTTCTTCAGATTCTTCTCATTAGAAATCATATCTAGCAGAGAACAAGAAGTGTTTTTATGCAGCATTTTATCTTTCCAATTTACCAAGGTAGTGACGATAGCTGTTAAATGATGTATAACCAAGGTCAAAGTGTAAAGATTCATAACTAAGGAAAAAGGACAAAAAGAAACACAAAGTCATGTAGTTAGTTACTTGGGGACAAAAATGTAAACACATTCATACTGCTGATTACATTAGGGAAGTAATAAGAATATGAGATGACAGTGGATAGACCTCATTTAGATTTCTATGAGATTTTGGATGCAATCATAGTACTAGAATTATCATTGTCTTAATCTTTCGTTTTACTTGTTTGCATTCATTGATGATGTCTAAATACTAGAGAAGAAAGTTATCTGCTTTCAGATGTTTAAGAGGAAAGAGAAAGGTACTCATCACTGAGGCAAGTGAATGGATAGCACATGCAACAGATAACCTTTAAGATAGTCTCCAATAAGCTCTGCTCTCAGTATTCACACTTCATATAGTTAATTTTACTTGAATGTGGCTAGAGTTGGTAACTTGCTTCTAAAGAACTTAATAGGAGAGAAGCTGGAAGACAATATATAAAAAAATTAAATCACTGAAACAAATTTGTGGCTTTATTTTAGGATGTTTCTCTTGGTATATATTTATGTGGAAGACAGCTATGATTTTGTGAGTTGTCTTATGGAGATGCCGACATGAAAAGTAAGTGATTATCTCTGAGCAAGAGTCATTGGGACTTCAAGATCTGCTAATAGCCACTTGAGTGAACTTGGAAAAGGATATCCTTCCAGTTGTATATTGAGATGGCAGCCATCCCTTTGATGCCTTGATTGCAACTTCATGAAGTCTGTTAGCCATCACAATCAAATTTTGCCATGCCTGAGTTTCTAATTCAGAAAGATAATATTATCCAGGAAATACTACTTGTTAACGAAATATTGCAGTAATATGGTAGGAAGCAATACAAAGTCATTTGCACTCAAATCTATTACAAGTCACATCAATCCAGAGCACAAATGACTCCACAGACTATTTTTATTGGTTTTTATTCAATTGTGCATACACAGACTTTTCAGTAGTATTCTTAGGGATAGTTAATTTCCATTATGGTTGAAGCTCTGGATTACTAGTAGTTTTATGAAAGTGAATGAGACAAAGTATAATTTACCCTTAAATAAGACAGAGAGCACAATCCTGTAAATAACATGAATTAACTTTTCCAGGCTTATCTTTAGGAAGCTCAGCTGTTATATTGATAAGAAAATGTGTTGCAACCCCAAAGAAACATGGTTCAAATTCTCCAGCTACTCTATGGGGGAAGAGAGGGCAATCTCCTATGAGATTTGCTATCTCTGAAAACCTGCTGGAGGGTCAGTATGGATCATTTCTAACTCAATGATGCACACCCAAAGGCTTTACCTTTTAGTGTTGCCAGTCATTCAACATTTTTTTTTCTCCCACTTAACCTCATTATTGCAAATCCGTGCTTGAAATTTTTTCGTTAGTTCTTTAAACTTGACAAGTGCTTAGTGTGTTCTGATCATTTAGCATTCTAACTTCAGGTGATAGTATGTTTCATTATAATATGCTACTTTACTTGAGCTACCTTTTAAAACTTTCTCTTCAGCTAACTTTGTTACGGCAATTCACTTTAGCTTACTTGAAGTTTAAAGCCAGTTTCAGAGTCACTTCCAACATCAACTTCGGTGTTTTTGGTTTTGGGGGTTTTTTGGGTTTCTACATTTTTATTTTATTTGAGTGAAAATGTATAGGTTATACTGGTTTTCAATTTGATCTCTCATATTTTTTTTAAATTTTCTAACACTAGTTACAGTTCATTACTGCAATTGATTAATTGAATTGTAGTCTATAGGGTGTGGTTCTGCTAACCACTCCTGTAGTTCAAATCTATTAGTGGCTCTTTGAAAGAAGGGCAGGCAATCTTCTATTCAATTTATAGCCTCAGAAAAACAATGTTGATTATCAGCTACAAGATTCTTACAACTTGACATTAGGGAATTCATTAGCACATAAATCCTTTATTGTATATTGCCTTATACTTTTTAAGGTACATTTTTCTTTCTGCATATTTACGCCATCCCACAATTTATCTGTTCTCTGGTCATTTCTCATCAATACTTCAAATCTATTCTAAAGATGATCTCTAAATTCAGATGAGATATACTAGGGGTCTTATTTTGGCTTTCATGGATTTGCTTTAATTTGTAATTGAGCAATTAGTAGACTATTTCAGTAGGCCTCTGGCCTTGTCAAATCAAATCAACTATATCTGTGGAAAATCTTTCCAATGGGAGATAAATATTTTCATTAGAATCGAAAAATAATGTTCTCAGCAGACAAAATGTTCCAATAACAGGTAAACCAACTGGTAGAACAACACTATTATCACAGAAAAAATACCGTGAGAGAGAGGAATAAGACAGCACCCCTACATCAAAACATTACATCCAACTAGGTAAAGTTCAGATGTCACCTTCCAGCTATTTTTTAAATACTCTCCCCATTTAGTTAATTCATTCACGGTTTTAGGAAGGAAAAAAAAATCAAGAAAATAAAATGTTCCATGCAATTGGAAATAGGATCTTGATTACACAGGCATAGTTCTTTTCCTTATATCAAACATCCTTTGTAGCTTCTTCCACTTATTCATAATCCTGATCTGCTAATTGACACTCATCCATATACATTTGTTAAACAGTGATTTAACTATGTGCATTACAGAAAACTATGCCTAAAAGTATATCTACTCAAACTATTCTGACCAAAAAATTGTGAAGCCAGATATTTTGAAGAAGAACATGGTATCAGAATTGGAGAAAGGCTCATTGACAACCTGTGCTATGTAGATAACACAACTTTGCTTTCTGAAAGTGAGTGGAACCTCTCCAAAATACTGAACAGCAATGATGTTTGTTTGAAAACTAAAATACACCTGATTCAGGTCATGTTCTTTTCAAGTATTTGCTATGTAATAAGGATGACAGAAGAAGAATTGATGGCTTTGAGTTGTGGTGTTGAAGAAGAGTACTGAATATTTTATGTAATTCCAAAAGAATAAACAGGTATGTTTTAGAAAAGGTGAAGCCAGAATGTTTCTTGGGTGTAAGGATGGCAAAGTTTCATCTTTTATGCTCTAGACACATTGCTAGAGGATCCTATAACTTGGAAAGTGATATTATGCTTGGAAGTGGGTAGGATCAACAAAATAGAGGAAGACTCCAATCAAGATGGATTGACATGATGCCTACAGCAATGGACCCAAGTGTGTCAGAGATGCTGAATATGGCACACGATAGGACAAGATTAAAATTGGTTATTCATAGGGTCACTAGAAGTCCAGTACCTAAACAGTAACAACAAGAACTACAAAGAAGTTCTTTTTCTTAAGTCATTTAGTCATGTTATAACAAAAGATACTACAACTGAATGTTTTTAAAGAGCAACTTTTTTTTCATAATTTGGAGCCAATAAGTATGAAATTAAGTCACTGACAATGGTCAGATTGACTACATCTATAGAAATATTCGTTAGAGAACTACAATATCAACAGGCAAACCAGGCCTAGTGCTGACTGTGAAACAGACCATAAATTATTTATGTATAAGTTCATATTGAAAACAAAGTTCACAAAAACAAAATAAGACTTTGAATGTATCTCACTTGAATTTAAAAATCATCTCAAGAATAAGTTTGAGACTAATAAATGATGAAGACAAGAAGCCTTGTTGGATAACATCAAGGATATCAATCATGAAGAAAGTAAGCAAAAGTCATTACAAAGACAGGAAAAAAAAAAGACCCATATGGGTACCAGAAGATACTATGAAAATTGCACTAGAGTGTCAGATAGCCAAAACAAAAATGTCAAAATGAAAGATGAATAGGTGATTTAAAAAAACAGCTCAAGAAGATAAAACAAAGTATGTGTCTAAAGAGGAGAAAACAAGACATGGGAGCAAAGGGCCATGGGAATCTCTCTGAAAGGCCAGAGAGAGTAAGAATAGCACAACCTCTCACTTCTCCAGAGTAGAAAGCAGATAAAGAGCCTGTACTCTACACTAATGGTGCCTGTAGACCCACACCAAGAGCAAGAGATTAATTTCTTCATATTGACTCATAGACTCAGAGTTGTACTATTGTTGTTGTTGTTGTTAAGTGCCATTAAGTCACAGGTGACTCATAGCGAGCCTTTGAAGGAGAGTCCTCAAAGCTTGTTGTCTTTCATCCTCTCTCCAGGTTCATAGGTTTTCCAGAGGCAAGCTATTACAGAAGTGGATGCCACTCCTCCTTCCAAGTTTATTTTCATCGGGGAGCTCCACCCCACTCTCTGTCCGCATTGGGTAACCAACCATTAACACATTAAAGACATCAGTGTCACAGTGTTCAGCCTCACAGCAAGCACAAGTTACTGCTGTACAGCAAGTAGACACACCAGGGTTATATGACGTAGAGGAATGTTTGAACAAAAACAATGAAAGACAGGCCCAAGGACTGTGGATTAAAAGTCACCCATGTTTGACTTGGTAGCATCGCTTTCTGTCCACTGGTCCAACTGATCTCTCTCTTTATGTTGTTGTTAAGTGCTGTCAAGTTGCAGACAACTCAGAATGAATTTTATTAGGGAAGTAAGTTGGAGAGTGTGAAAGACAAAGTATATAACCCCAAACAAGTCCATATTTTAGTCCAATAATACCAAGGCACAATTCCACTAATAGTTAAGGTGCTGGTTTCAGTTTAGCAGTCACATCCAAATCATCCAGCAAGGTTCACCTCAGAGCAGTTATAAGTCAACTTCTCTTTAAGAACTGGAAAGCACAGCAGAAACCTTTAACTGTGTCCTTTATCTCGGGACTCCTCTCTCTGCTTATACTTTGCCGTCGTTTCTCCACAGTAATGCCATAGTCTCTCTACCACCAGAGTCTTGCTCTCACCGGTATTTTGCTCACTTTAAGTCTTGATGCCCAGTGTGGGAAGCACTCTTTCTCTTATCCTAGTCCCACAGACCCAGCTGTTGATGATTTGTAAGACTATGCTAATTTGCAAGACCAGGTATTAACAGTTAAGTTAGCTGGAGACCAGAGAGGTCTAACTATAATAGCTAAAAACATGCCAACTTTTAGGCTAGCACTCAGCCCATCCTCTAGATTTTCTTAACCATTAATTCTGATTTTCTGAAAGATCAGCCTTCTCAATACCATCGTCTATATTTACGGAAATATATAAGCCAACTGCTTTACTCTTTATCATAATACCCCCATTTTACATAGTTTTTAATTTGCCCAGTCTTATCAAACCAATTCTCTAAGGAAACAAGAATGTCTTTTTCCATGAAGAATCTTTCATTATAGTTGAATTCGCACCTATAAACAAGGGTCCAGTTCAGAGCAAATCATCAGGTCACAGCAATTAATACTAGCTCTCAGAGTGAAACATCTTCTCTACATCCAGCTGGGTTCTGGTCAGCACATCCTTAGCCATTGTGGCTACATTCAAAGGGGAATTAGTCACCAACTCAGGAGTCCACACATCTTATTTCAGACAGCCTGATCCCCTTATTCAACAATCGTCCCACGTGAGTCAAGTCAGCACATCAGGGATTCCAAGGACTCCTTGCTCCACAAATCCTTCTTCATTTATCCATTCGTCATTGTAGGTGGACAGTGCTGAATGAACAAGTCCAAACTCAGCCTGAGTCTTCATTACTATATATCTCCCACTGCCACTCATTAAGTGGACCCAAGCTGTTACCATGAATTGAACATACTAGCCAACTTTCTTTAATTTTAAAGTCAAGGAAAGGGAGCATTGGTGCTTCTCCTTCCTGTCATCAAATACATCCAGGTGGTCAGCACAAGATAAGCTTACTTGTCAGATTTTTCTTGCTTTGGTTTCATTGCAAAAGTTTTTCTTTTTTTTAATTATCTGCTTTCAAAGGAACTCGCTTCAGAGTACTGGGTGAGACTTCATATAACTTAGGTTAAGCTCAACATTATGTATCAAATTCTACTATTATAAACATTCTTTTAGGTCAATTTAATTATCTTTTTGAATATGCAATTACTATCCAACTGACTTACATTTTGCTCTAATTATGTCCCAATCAACAAAAACCTAATCATCTTTTCTTTTTTTTTTTTTTTTTT